>NC_057863.1:48890356-49050356 GCF_019393635.1 Dromiciops gliroides
TCTGAGTTCAAATATGGCCTCAGACACTTGACACTTACTAGCTGTGTGACCCTGGGCAAGTCACTTAACCCTAGTTGCCCCACAAAAACAAACAAATAAATGAATGATTAAATAAATAAATATATTTTTAAAAGAATACTATCTTTCTCTTCATCCAAGGTCATAACTTCAGAATTATCCTCAACTCACTTGGAATGAGAGTCGTTCCAAGTATCAGTTTAGTTGTTAAGATTTGTCATCTTCAGAAGTCTTTGTCTAACTTCATAACATTTATCACTCTTGTCCCCTTTTCTCCACTCATATATTAAATGCCTGAATTTATGGCCCCCATCACCTCTTATCTGTAGTCACCTAATTAGCCTTCTGCCCATCTCAAGTATCTTTCTCCTCTCTAACCAATCCCCAACACAGTAACCAAAGTGATATTAATAAAATACATCTCTGACCGTGTCACTAGCCTACTCAGTAAACTCTAGTGAGTCTCTGTTGCCTCTAAATATCTTGAATTTAGAGCTACAAGGGACTTCAGAAACCATCCAGTCTAGGACTTCTAAACATTTTGGGGGGTTTGTTTCATATAGACTCTATTCAAGCCTAGTAGACCCATTATCATAATAATATCTTTAAATGTATGAAAATAAAATAATAAGCTTATAAAGTGAAATAATTATATTGAAATTTTAAAAATCAAAATATTCTTAAAAGTTCAAATAACCTGCTCTATCAACACACCCATTAATAGATGAGTAAACTAAGATCCATTTATGTTAAATGATTTACCCAATGTCATACAGTTTGTACCTGGCAAAAGTGGGACGTGATCTAAGATCATTAGACTCCAAAGCCTGTGTTCTTACCATTAGGTAATGCTGCCTAGATTGAAATGACTCTGATAGGTGTTTAAAACCTTTCTTTTTTCTGAGTTCCCTCCCTAGCATTTTTAAGAATTACCCCTCTCAGAAATGCTATAGTCAAGGGGCAGCTAGGTGGTGCAGTGGGTAGAGCACCGACCCTGGAGTCAGGAGGACCTGAGTTCAAATCTGGCCTCAGACACTTAACACTAGCTGTATGACCCTGGGCAAGTCACTTAACCCCAATTGCCTCACCAAAAAACCAAAAACAACAACAAATGCTTTAGTCAAGTCAAATTAGTCTTTTTTGCTGTTGCTCATATATGACATATCATTTCCTATTTTTGTGTCTTTATGTTGGCTATTCTCCATGCCTGGAATTCCCTTCTACTTCACATCTGCTTTTAAAATCCCTAGATTTTCTTAAAGTTCCACTCAATCATAATCTCTTATAGGAGGCTTTTTCTAATCACTCCACACCCCCAACCCTCAACTTCTAGTACTGTTCCCTCCCTGAATGCCCTCACATTTGCTTTGTATGTTTTTTTTTTATTTTATAGAGTCAGAGGAGATGAGTACAAGTTTTACATCTATTGATTACAACTTTACTTTCTATTGTGTAAATTCTGTTTCCCCCGGTTGAATAGATATTTTTTGAGTGAAGTACATATTTAATTTTTGTTTTTGTTTTTGTGTCTTGGCAAACACTGAGTACTTAATATATGCTTTTCAATTGATACCATCAATTTCCTGAATTTTGTAAAAGTACTTAGTCCTAGAATTTATGGGAGTACAGGATCATGAGTATATTTATAAAGCCATATAAGCTATTGACTCCATGTGTGAATGATGGTATACAAAGTAGCCATAAATATGACAAGCCCCTTTTCACCCCCTTAACTAACAGAGATGCCTGAAACTTGTTCGGTATAGATCTCAAAGAGTGTGGAATGAAACATGGGGTAAGGAAGAATATTAGGGATGAAAATAATGCTTAATATAAGGGTATCTCTTCAACTAATTGGGATTCTCAGAGGCTCCAAGATGGCTTAGTCCATCTTGGAACAAGGGAACACTATAAGTAGAACCCCCTCAAGTATAAAATTGTAAAGATGACCAATTAATGTCAATGACTGCCTTTTGCTTTGCAAGGTTGGTGGACCCAGGCCCAAGAGAATTGGTGCTTGGTGAAAGCTAGATAGGATGAGTGAAGAACCAGAAGCAGCCTTGTTTGATTTCCATCCTGACAGGCCATATATTCTTCTAGTGAAAAGTAAAGTAAAATTTTTGGTAGGTGGACATGTTGTTTCCATTTCTCTGCATGAAATCTTTATCTCTGTGCAAACATTAGAGATATGAGGGCTAATCAATTGTCCAATTCGCTTTGGTAAAATCGGATCCCGCTCATTATAGTACAACAGCCAGTTGATAATCCCAAACACTCTGTGAAACAGTGTCTGCAAAAGGGCTATATTTCATTTCTAGTTTGGCTTTTCAGTTGGTCCTAATGGGATCATCATATTGAAATGAAAAGCTTGCGTCTACTGTGGAGAGATATAATAGTATGATAGTTCTTATCCAGAAAGTTAATGAAATTCTGAGTGTCTTAGATGTACAGCAGGCTGCAAGGATCCAGTGTTTCCATAACGCTTGTCAAGATAAGTGTGATATCTTGGCTCTAAGACCTTTACCATGTTTGTTAGAATCCAGTTAGCCAGTTGGTCAACAAGCATTTGTTAAGCACCTACTATGTGTCAGGCACTTGCTCTGAGGATATAGGGAAAGCCACAAACATACCTTCCCTCAAGGATCATATATTTAAAGTGCAGATATAGCACACTTTTTTTTTACATACAATCCATTCAATTGTGTACTCCTTGAGGCCAAGGACAGTGTTTTGCCTCTTTTTGTATCCCTAGAATTCCTCACAGTGCCTGGCAAATAGTAGGTACTTAATAAATGTTTATTGACTTGGCTGAACATATATAAAGAGTAGATGGAAGGTGATCTGAAAGGGGAGGGAATAGCAACTGGAATGGGGGTGGGGAGAGAGGACCAGTAAAGACCTCCTACAGAAGGTTAGTATTTGTTTGGTCTTAAAAAAAGTTAGAGGAACTAAGAGGCAAAGGTGAGGAGGGAGAGTATTCCAGGCACAAAGGTCAATCAATGAAAAGGCACAGTCATGAAATGGAGTGTCATAGTTGAGGAGGAGCGAGAAGTCCAGTCTCTGTTTTGCTAAATATATGGAGAGAAGTGTAAAAAGATAGGAAAGGGAGGAAGTACTTTAAAAACCAAATGGATGGGGGCAGCTAGTTGGCGCAGTGGATAAAGCACCAGCCCTGGATTCACAAGGACCTGAGTTCAAATCTGGCCTCAGACACTTAACACTTACTAGCTGTGTGACCCTGGGCAAGTCACTTAACCCCTATTGCCTCACCCCCCAAAATAATCAAATGGATGATTTTATATTTGATCCTGCAGGTAATAAAGAACCAATGGAGTTTATTGTGTAGGATCTTGGTATGATGAGACATGCCCCTTATTGAGGGGTGGGAAGAGACTTATGGCAGGGAGACCTACAGGAAGGCATAGACTGTGCGGTAAAGGACTTGATTACAGATTGGCCACAAGGGGTGAGTATGAGTCAGGAGTCCAGGAAAACCTTGAGATTATAAGCCTAGGTTCTTGTAGGTGTAGTACGAACTATCCTTACGTTTGACTTTTGAGAACTTCATTTAAAAATCAACTTAGAATTCTCACAGCATGTGGTAGTACTCAATTAAAATTGAACTGGGCTTAAGTCCATCCTGAAATTTGTAACATAAAGACATGAAGATGACAAAAAAGAACTGGCAAAACATATCTTACAAGTTGAAGTCAGTTTGGACATAGGTTTTAATTTTTAATCCCCCATGCTGACTATTTGGGGCACCTCAGAATTGATGCTTTTGAACTGTGGTGCTGGCAAAGACTTTTGAGAGTCCCTTGGACAGCAATGAGATCAAATCAGTCAATACTTAAAGAAATGGATTCAATCTATTCACTCAAAGGTCAAATACTGAAGCTGAAACTTAAATATTTTGGCAACATAATGAGAAGACAGGACTCAGAAAAGATGCTTGAAGGCAAAAGGCAAAGGGAATGTGCAGGATGAGACAGTTAGTGTCATGGAAACAATGAACATGAACTTGGACAGACATTGAGAGAGAGTGGAGGATTGCAGGATCTGCTGTGCTAGGGTCCATGGCATCAGGAAGAATCAGACATGACTGAACAGCTGAACCAGAACATCTGACTGATTCCTCAGTTTACAGAGAGGTAGTTTTGCTCCATTTTGAACACTACTTCCCCTTAACCACAATATACACACTTCAGCATCATGGAATTTATGTTAGAAGGTGACTTTCAAGAATACTGAGGAGCTCTCACATCATTTTAGAGAGGAGGAACCAGGACCAGCCCAGCAAAATCAAAGCACCTGTGCAAAGCCACCAAAGCAGGACAGTAACAGAGCCAAGAATTGAACCCATTGAAGGTGCTCTGACTCAAAATCCAGTGCTAGCCTTCTTGCATGAAATTGCCTTCAGTCATGGGGTCATTTGCTAGTAGAGCTGTGTTGGTAGGTAGAAGCAGTGTTGTGTATTGAAAAGAGATCTGGATTAGACCCGAAATCAATAATCTCGGTTTGGACCTGTGTTTGAATCATACCTCTGCTGTATCTTAGCTGTGTGACGTTGGGCAAATCACTCAATTTTTATGGGCCTCTGTTTCTTTCTCACTGGCTCTTCAGTTGGTCCTAATGGGATCAGCAAATTGAAATGAAGAGTTTGATTCTACTATGGAGAGACATTGAAGTATGATATCCCATAGCCAAGGAGTTCATGAAATTATGTCTGTCTTAGATGTGCATCTGGCTGCAAGGATCCAGTATTTCTATGATGCTTGTCTGGATGAGTCCGATACTGGGCTCTAAGTCCCCTACCATGTTTGTTAGAATCTAGTCAGTCAATCAGTCAACATGAGTTTGTTCAGTACTTATTAAGTGCCAGACTTTGAGCTCTGGGTATATCAAAAATGCAAAAAATCTCTGAACTCAAGAAGCACACATTTGAACAGAGGAGACAGCATACAAACATTTGTACATGCAATCTATTAAATTATAAGCTCTTTGAGGGTAGAGACAGTCTTTTGCCTCTTTGTGTATCCCAAACACTCAGCATAGTGCCTGGCACATAGTAGGTCCTTAACAACTGTTTATTGAATTGAATATATATAAAGAGTAGATGGAAGGTTATCTGAAAGGGGAGAATCTTATGATCCCAAAGCTACTCTGTGCAACTTAAATATGATGGCATTAATCCCTGATAGATTTGCAAGTGCAAAGTGTTTCTACATTTTTTTGAGATATAGGGAGGGGTGTCTCATACTGAAAAGTAAACTCTTTAAAATGTTCACAAAGCACAAATCTCTTTTAATTATTGTTTGTTATCTGGTCAGTTCATGAAGCCTTTGAAGTACTTTTGAGGTCACTTTGTCCCAACATACCCAACCAAATTTTGGACCAACCCTTCATCTTCAGCATTGCTTTCTCACTTTAAGATTCCTCCCTCTGAAAGCACATCCCTGTTGTTTGTGATATCTTCAGATGTGCAGCAAGCACTAAAATAGATACAATCTGGTAGCCTGTCAGGAAAACACAACAAAAAAACTGCTGGGTCAGGAGCACAGCTGTTGGTGGAGGGCATTAAATTTTTTACACTCTTTCCCATAGGCCAACATGCTTTAATGCATTGATTTATATTTTAATAATGACAAACTCTGTTGGCACAAGCATCTCAGCTCCTCAGAAATTAGATAAAATCATAATTTAGACACAGGATAAAAGGTTGAGGGAATTAGCATTTTGCAGCATTAATTAGCTTATTTGCCCCAGCTTATTTCTGATCAAATGGAAGATGCTCAGTGCGCCAGCAAATAGGGCTATGAGTATCCTTCAATTGTACTGGGTGACATTGATGTTTCTAATGCATGTAAATTCAATAGCTTTGCCTTGATTTTTTAAAAGGATGTTTTAAAAAAATGGTGGTTCATTTTAGATCATTATGGAGAACAATGAACAAAGGAAGTTGGTGGGTCTAAAATATAATGTTGAAAAGGAAAATGTTGAAAGGGATGTCTGGGCTTTGAAAACAAGCAGAGGGAATGTACACTGGGTCTGCATTTTCTCTGTTCAAAACCCTAATTCCTTTCTCAGCGTTAGAGCGTTTTGCCTCTTCATTACGATTCAAGGTTGAGGGCTGAAATGAGTAACCTTAGCAGATAGGCAGTTCATTTCAAAAGCAACTGTTTGCATTTTCTGAAATGCACAACCCAAATCTCCCCAAACCGTCATTCTCTTGGCTTCATCCTTTCCGGGTGAATCTATTGTTTTATCAGGCACAACCTGAGATTTCCTTCCTCTCTGGTAGTCCCCTTCTCCACTCGCTGAGTCTCTCGTCTCTTCTCTTCTCTTTCCACATGGCTGCTTGGTTTGCAGAGAATGCCTTCTTACAGATGTGTTCCCTCCCTTGACAAACAATTACTCCTGTTCCCCTCAGCAGGAGGCCATTAGGACATCATCACGGGTTCTGCTAAGTCATCTCCCCATCACAGTTCTGTGCAATCACCTCTCATCTGAGACCATCTCGGCATATGCCATGCAGGGAAACTAGCAGTCACAAACTGCAGCACCTCCAGGCATATTATTTGTTATTTTGGTCTGGGAGGGTGACAGATAATGGCGGGTACACTAATGTCTAAGGGGCTCATTGGATGCTATGGCGGGTATCGTTTGCAGCAAACTTGGGAAAGACAGAATGGCTTATCATGTTGCTATTTTAAAAAGTGTGTGTGTGGGGGGGAGGGGTAGCAGCGTTTCACATTTCCATAGCAATTACAGGCAGTCGATAAAAACATGACAACAGTCGTGATTTTGGAAAGTTATTCTCCTTGTGTAGACTTACAGAGTGCACAGCTTTTGAACAGTAAATTACACAGTATGAGCTGTTTTCTGTACAATAGTTTTAGGGGCTACATGTTCATCTTCATTGCAGTCTTATGAAATCGGGCTTTATGAGTTTGTACTTTAGAGGCATAGGCTGTGATATCTGAAGCTTGCCTTTTAAATAAGCACACACCTGAGAAGAGATGGACTCTGGCTCTTAAGGACTCTGTACATAGTGAGTGAACGATTTTTGGTTTCATTTGGCTATTTGCTGGAGAGGTACCCTATACGAGATTCCGATAATCAGTGATGCTTAGTTGAAAATGCTCTGGACTTGGCCTCAACAAGCCACTGGTTAGAATTCCACCTCAGATTACTTACTAGCTATGAGAAAGCATACTATTGCCTCACCTTGCCCATCTATAGCAATTCTCAATTTCAAATGTGACATCATTCACAGATGGGAGGGAGGAAGGAAAGGAGGAAGGAAAGTTATCTTCTTGCTGTTGTTGCCACACTGCTTGATTTCCCTCAGAATTCACTTCAGAGCTGATATGAGCTTCATGTGAGGTCAAGTACTACATATTTGTAAAGTACTGGGGAGACTACTATTATTACCCTAGAAGTAGAGAAATGAGCTGACAAAAGAAAGACATAAGAGATGTTTCATATTATGTCCGACATGCAGCTATTTCCCAAATATTAAAAATCCAAAACCTTTTGCCTTTCTATCCTTCCCCTTTCCCTCCTTCCTTTCCTCTCTCCCTGGCTTCTTTCCTATCTTCCTTCTTTCCTCTGTCCCTATCTTCCTTCCTTCCTCTGTCCCTATCTTCCTTCCTTCCTTCTTTCCTTCCTACCTCTCTCCCTTTCTCCTTCCCTCCCTGCTTTTTTTCCTTTCTCCCTCTTTCCTTCCTTCTTTCCTTCCTTCTTTCCTTCCTTCCTTCCTTCCTTCCTTCCTTCCTTCCTTCCTTCCTTCCTTCCTTCCTTCCTTCCTTCCTTCCATCTTTCCCTCCTTCCTCCCTTCTTTCCTTCCTTCCACAGTTGATTAGCACTTGGTGAGGGTGGCTTACCCCTTCCTCACAGAAATTTGTTCCTTATATATGGCTGGGCTGCAATTTGGCCCTGTGGTCTCTGAAGTGCTGCCATTCCCAGTGCTTCGGTTCCATTCTGCTTATTGTCAGCAGTTTGTCAGCAGCTGTTACTGGTGTCAGTGATGAAGATGTGACTTTCCCAGAGTCACATAGCCAGTAAATATCTGAGGCACAATTTGAACTCAGGTCTTCCTGAATCCAAGACCAGCATTCTATCCGCTAGGTCCATGGTACAGAAACTACTTACTCCTGTAGTTAGAAAATATGAAGGATGTATTCATCAGCATTTTAATCTTCTCCCTGTCATTTCCTGTGATTCGGTAGGCTATCTGAATAATGGATTGACAGCTTAACCTGGAGTCAGGAAGATCTAGGTAAAAATCTCATTCCCTTACCTGTGTGATTCTGGATGAGTTACTTAAAACAGTCTTAGCCTTAGGTTTCTTATCTGGAAATGGCATTATAATACTGGTGGCAGGGGCATCTAGGTGGTGCAGTAGATAAAGCACTGGCCCTGGATTCAGGAGGACCTGAGTTCAAATCAAGGTTCAGACACTTGGCACCTACTAGCTGTGTGACCATGGGCAGGTCGCTTAACCCTCATTGCCCCACAAAAAGAAACAAAATTAACAACAAAAAAAAATACTGGTGGAAATAACATATGTAAAATGCCTTAAAGTATTATTAAATGTTAGCTATTATTATAAGAGAGAAAATGGCATTTAGTGGAGCACAGGACTTGGAGCCAAGAAGATGTTCAAACACCACCTTTGATACTTACTAGCTAAATGCCCATGGTCAAATCCTTTTGCTTCTTATCTATAAAATTGAGATACTAATATTTATAGTACCTCCCTCATAGGGTTGTGGTGACTCTAAAATGAGATAATATGTGTAAGTCCTTTTGTAAATTATACATATAAATGGCATGAAGATTTTGGAGAGGGGAGTGATTTTCTCATGCTAGCAATAGGCAAAGCCTGATATCTGATCCCTCAGAAAGGGAATATGTTTGTCCTCCTAAGACCAACCTAATTCAGTTGGGAGAGATTCCTCATATGAAGGAGAATAGACAATAAGATCATTGTTTTTTTTTTTAATCAGTCATATTACAGACATTTATGAAGTACCTACTATTTGCAGAACATTGTGATAAGGGGCAAGTCAGGATCACCTCAGTATTGACTTAGAAAACCACAAATTAACATTATCTGTGCTGTATTCTATTTTTATTTGTTTTGTTAAACATTTCCTAAATGCATTTCAATTTGGTTTTGCTGGGTGGAAGTTTGACATTTCTAATGAATGGTGACATTGTGGTCAGTATCAATGGAAGAAATACTTGGTGAAAGCACAGTTCCCCTAAGTATCATTCGCTGTTGGATTAATGGAATAAAAATCTCTAGCTGGTGGGCTCTTAACAAATGGATATTTATGTAATAAGTCTTAAGGTTTATGAAGCACTAAAAATTCAATTGATCCTAGGAGGTAAATACTACTATTGCCTTTTTTCAGACTAGAAACTTCAGAGTTAAAGAGATTACATGATTGCTTCTTATGACACAGCTACTTTGTAGGTAGAGTTCCAATCCTAGTTTCCCGATTACAAGTCCAGCATTCTTTCCACTGTGCCCAACTAGGTCATCTTCTAAAGACCAGGAAACAAGCACGTGGACCTGTTAGAAATGTTTTTCACCTGATATCTATGAATCAGATACTGTGCTAAGCCACTGGGATACAAAAAAAATGTGGGGAAAAAGAAAACCAGTCCCTGCTTTCAAGGAGTTCACAATGTAATAAAAGGGATGTATGGACAAAATGGTGTAAATTAAATGTGATCTCAGAGGGAAGACACTAATAGTATTATGGGGGATTGGGAAAGTCTTCTCACTGGAGGTAAGACTTAAGCTAGACTTAACCCAGGGAATCCAGGAGCTGGAGATGAAGAAGGAGAGAATTTCAGTAATGTGGGGGTAAAGCCAGAGACTTTTATATTTTAAACTGAAGGTAATAGGTAGCTACTGGAGTTTATTGAATAACGCTTTTACATGGTTAGATCTATCTATGCTTCAGAAAGATCGCTTTTACAGCGGAGTGGGAGGATGAATTAAAGTGGAATGAGAATTGAGTCAGAGACTCCACTAGTAGGCTATTGCAATTGTCCAGGCAGGAGGTGATGAGGGTCTGCACCACAGTGGTGGCAATGGCAGAGGAGAGAAAGGGTCATAGATGTAAGATGTCCTGGAAGAAAAATCAGTAGTAGTGGCCACAGACTGGATATGGAAGGTAAGAATGAGAAGTAGATGATAAAACCTAGGTTGTAAGCCTGAGTAACAATGATGATTCCCTCAATAATAGTAGAGAAGTTAGGAATATGGGATGTTTTAGTGAGGGAAATTCAGTTTTGGACATGTTGAGTTTGAGGTGTCTACACAAGGATGTCCAATGAACAGTTGTGTAAAGTTGCTATCTGTACGGGGCTAAAATTCTAGCCAAACTGTCTAAAAATCTATTGAGTGGTCACCATGAATTAGAAGCTTTAGCAAGACTTTAGACTTTTAAGTATTTATTAAGGAGAATACGAATTTGGAGAGGAGAGAGAAAGAGGTAATAGATCTAACTATATCTAAGAGACCCCATCATCCAACCTCTCCAACCTGAGGTCAGGAACCAAAAACCCCAACGCTTCCTTCCTTGTCCCAGAAGTCTCCTGTCCCAGAAGTCTCCTCTCCAACAGGAAACAGGGCCGGCCACACATACAGCCCCAAGCTAATTGGTTGGCAGCCCTGATTGACAGAACTAACAGGAGGCTGTACAGCTGCAAGCGGCCAGCTTCGGGATGCTAACGCTACATGGCTTGTCCTCCCATGGCTTCTCCTCATGGCGGAGCTTCCCTACAGTATCTCTCCAGCAGGGGGCATCATTCCAATTCTCACAGTTGGAGATGCTCATTTGAAAGTCAGTAGAGCAGCTAAAGTTGGATAAATAGAAGTGAGAATGATCTGTATCGAGATGATCATTGAACTCAGAGGACCTGATGACATCACTAAATGAGACTAAATATAAAGAGAGAGAAAAGGGCCCACAACAGTGATCTGGGGGATGCCCATGTTTAGTGGGCACAGTCTGGATGAAGGTTCAGCAAAAAATACTGAGGAGGGGTCTAACAACTAAAGAAACAGGAGAAAGTGGCATCTCATCAAACTAGAGAGAAGAGACTATTGAATAGGAAAGGAAGTTTAGCAATGGCAAAGGCTGAAGAGAGGCCAAGAAAGATAAGGATTGAGAAGAAGCTAGTAGATCTGGCGATTGAGATCATTAGTGACTTTTGGTCACAAGATGGAAAAACAAAAGAACATTTAAAGGCCTTTATAATATAGAATCAGGCTGTATTTCCAGGCTGATTATATCTTGCTTCCCTTCATGCAGTCTATACTTCAGCAAAACTGACTTACTCACTGTTTCTTGTCTTGATGTTTTTGTTCAGTCACTGACTCTTGATGATCCCATGGACACCAGACCCTTCTATCCTCCACTATCTCCTGAAGTCTGCCCAAGCTCATGTTCATTGCTTCCATGGCACTATCTATCCATCTCATCCTCTGCCATCCCCTTCTCCAGTTGTCTTCAATATTTCCCAACATCAGGGTCCTTTCCAATGAGCCCCATCTTCTCATTATGTGGCCAAAGTATTTAGGCTCCAGCTTCAGTATTGGTCCTTCCAATGAATAGTCTGAATTAATTTATTTAAGTTTTCACTTATTGCATCTCCTTGCTGTCCAAGGGACTCTCACAAATGTTCTCCAAAAACACAATTCAAAAGCATCCATTATGAGGCATTCAGGTACCCTTATAGTCCAAATCTCATAGCCATACGTTGATAATGGAAAAGTCATAACTTTGACTACAGGGACCTTTGTCAGTAAGAAAATGTCTCTGCTTTTTAGCCTGCTGTCTAGATTCCCCATAACTTTCCTTCCAAGGAACGAGATTTTTTTTTTTAATTTCATGGCTGTAGTTGCCATCTACAGGGATCTTTGAATATAAAATCTGACACTGCTTCCATTTCTTCTCCTATTTGCCAGGAAGTGATGGGACCAGTTGCCAAGATCTTAGTTTTTCTTTTTGATGTTAAGCTTCAAGCCAGCTATTATACTCTTCTCTTTCATCTTCATCAAGAAGCTTCTTAATTCCTCTTTACTTTCTGTGATCAGAGTAGAATTGTCTGAGATTGTTGCTATTTCTCCCGGCAATCTTAATTCCAATTTTTGATTCATCCAGCCTGGCATTTTGCTTGATGTACTCTGCATATAAGTAAAATAAATAAAGATTTTTTAATGTACAACATTCTAAATCCAGTCTCTAAATCTTCCATGTCTGGAATGCCCTTTTACTTCACTTCTGCCTCTTGGAACCTATAATTCCTGTCAAGGCCCAGTTCAAACATCACTCTTCAAGAGATTTTTCCTGATCATTCCTATTGGTCTTTCCCCCATCACTTCACACAAACACACCCATATACACATAGATATGTACATACACATATAACACACACACACACATATATATAAAGCATACCTATACACAGGCATGTATATGTATATATATGTATATATGTATATATATGTGTGTATATATATATATAGTATACCTATATACACACATATATATGCCATAAATCATTTTACCAATAGATGTGATGTGTAGTAATTTATATTGTATGGTTTGAAGATCCCTAAATGGTTCTTCTAACCCAAAGCATCTACCCCATAAGTCTGCCATGGTGACTGAAATTTGTACCATTAGTATAATTCCATAATTTCTTTAAAGAGATGTGAATTTTAACCAGGTTAAGGAATTCTGGGAGGTGGTAAGTTCAGTCTTAGTGTTGAGAATATTTTGGTTCAAGTCTTGCCTCTGGTAAGTCTAGCCATTTGACAGTTGGCAAGTCAGTTCACTTTTCAATGACTTAGGCAACTCTATAAAGTTATAGTGAATTTGTTGATTAAATTAAACAATATAGTTTTAAAAACTGATGAAATAAGAGGTCTAAATCTTCCCAACTCTCCCTCACCAACATATTTCCCAAAAGGAACAACACAGTTGCCAGTTTATCATCTTTGCCTAATCTTCTAATTTTATAGATAAATACAGAAGCCCTGAAAGGCCAAAGTGACTTGACTAAGGTAAATTTGCTAGTAATTGGCAGACATGGGATTTGAACACAAGTCTTCAAGTCTATTCTTGGTTCAAGAGGCTAATTCCAGAAACAAACATGAATCACTGTCTCCCATTCATTCTCCCAAATTCAATAGAAAATGCTCTCTCAGTAGATGGTCCTGTGTATGCTATAACAATTACAACACTAAAAGCAAAATTGAAATCCAATCCATAACTCACATATGCAAATGGGATTTATTGGAGGATATGACCTAACCTGGGTGCCAAGATGGTGTGGAATCATGCCAAATTTCCAGCATTTTCTCTGTGAATGAATGTCAGATAAAAAACATTATTTGTTTAAGCACTTGCTATGTGCCAGGGGCTGTGTTTAACATTAGGAAACAAGGAAGAAGGAAAAGAGGAAGGAGGGAAGGAGGAATGGAAAAAAGGAAAGAAGAAAGGAGGAAGGGAGGGAGGGAAAGAAGTAAGGAAGGAAAGAAAAAGAAAGAAAAAAGAGAAAGAAAGAAAGAAAGAGAAAAGGAAGGAAGGAAAGAAGAAAGGAAGGAGGGAGGGAGAAATGCATAGAGGGAGGAAGCAGGCAGGCAGGAAGGAAACCATAATTTATTTTGATTCTATCATGGCTCAGGCACTTCAAAAATGTTATGTTTGATCCTCACAACAACCTTGGGAGAAAGATGCCCCTATTATACTTAAGGTACAGTTAATGAAACTGAGACAAGCAGAGATTAAGTGACTTGTCTTGAATTATATACCTAAGTAAGTGTCTGAGGCTGAATTTGAACTCAGGCCTTTCTGAATCTAAGCTTAGGGCTCTATTGCACCATCTACCTCTTTCTAGGGGATGCAAAATATAAAAAACAAGATAGTTCCTGCCTATAAAGAGTTTACCTATATGACATATTTAGGGGAGTGGTGGCCAGAAAGGGACATTTTGGTTAGGGAAATATCAGGGATGGTGAATGGAATTATAGAATAATTGAATGATATGTCCTTCCTAGAAATGACAGTTTTGATCTGATTACTGTTCCCTGAAGATATAGATAGATGATGGCACAAGGAAAGGATAAGTAAGAGGGAAGAAGGCACATGTAAATGGTTGAAGAGCAGCATAGTTGGTTTGGTTTGGCCAATATATAATGGATTTCACCAATCAAAAGGTGATAGCTGGAGTGCCAAATCTGAGGTGGAGTCTGAAGATGAGTCTGAATTAATTTAAATATGCTAAAGTCTCATCAAGTAAAAGCCTAGACTCCTGGAGTGGGATCTTGAGTGTCAGGTCAGAGGTGGAGTCTGTAACAGAGGAATGGGACGTGACTACGATCCTAAAAGACTATGACGAGTCTTCATGCTTCATACCACAGGTGAGCTACCACAACTATGGAGGGCAGGCAAGGAAATTTTAGGTTTGCTTGTTATTGTTTATATAGAGATTAAAGACTTTGTTTCGAATCTGTTTATCATATCAGTATAGTTTCAGTTCTATTCTCACCTCAATTGTTTTTTGGTGGGGGGATGTATTAGCTGTAGTGGATATAGATGGCTGAGCTACCTCAAAGGCCTTTGGAGCTTATGATCGATCTTTTGGTCATCATGATCTTGGCAAATATTCAGCATCCTATGTCACTTTATTTGGGCAGCTGCTATCTCAGGATATGTCTCCTGCCCAGCACAATTTGGGGGGCAAATGTGCCATAGTAGAAGGAATGATGGTTTTATGGTTAGAGGGCTTGGATCTATAGATCTAGATCTAGATGCATATCTAGATCTATCTCTATCTCTACCTATATTTATATAATCTATCTATCTACCTACCTATCTATCTATCCATCCATCCATCATCTATTTATCCATCCATCTATCTATCTATCTATCTATCTATCTATCTGTCTGTCTGTCTGTCTGTCTGTCTGTCTGTCTGTCTATCTATCTATCTATATATCTATATCTTAACTTTGACACCTAGCATCCATGTAACTGGGACAAATCAGTTAACTTCTCTGCATTTGAGTTTCTTCATCTGTAAAGTCAGAGAGTTGGATTTGAAGATCTCTGCGCTCTCTTATAGCTCTGTAACTACTGTTCTATGTTTCTATGAGCTTATATTTGTTTTATTGAATAACTTTGGGAGACAACATTTATCTGAGTAGGAGACATTTATCTGAGTGGAAGACCAGTTTCTTGAAGAATCCAGAAATATTACAGACAAGAAAAAAACAACAACAAAATAAAAACCTAGTAAAATTTTACAAAGGCAAGAAAAAAAAAGAGAGCCTGCAATTGATCACACACGAAAAAATTCAACTTTTTAACTATTTAGCAAAACATTTGCATATACGTGACTCAGTAAAATAATTCATCTGGAGAAGAGTGAAGGGGAAAATCCCCCAGCATGAGCATTGCATTGGTGATTTTAGGATATAATAATTGCTAAGTAGGTCCACTCCCATGCAGGGATTAGCTCATCTTTTAGCCTTCTACAAACAAAAACCTATATATCAGCTCAAATGAGTTGTTACCACAACTTGAGTTTCAACTTAAATCATGCCATATATTTATTTCATCAGAAATATGGAGCCCTAGACTATCAAAGACCTTCTTCTCCTTCTCCTTCTCCTTCTCCTTCTCCTTCTCCTTCTCCTTCTCCTTCTCCTTCTCCTTCTCCTTCTCCTTCTCCTTCTCCTTCTCCTTCTCCTTCTCCTTCTCCTTCTCCTCCTTCTCCTCCTTCTCCTCCTTCTCCTCCTTCTCCTCCTTCTCCTCCTTCTCCTCCTTCTCCTCCTTCTCCTCCTTCTCCTCCTTCTCCTCCTTCTCCTCCTTCTCCTCCTTCTCCTCCTTCTCCTCCTTCTCCTCCTTCTCCTCCTTCTCCTCCTTCTCCTCCTTCTCCTTATTCGTCTCCTTCTCCTTCTCCTTCGGGGCAATGAGTGTTAAGTGACATGCCCAGGATCTCACAGCTAGTAAGTGTCAAGTGTATGAAGCTGAATTTGAACTCAGGTCCTCCTGAATCCAGGGCTGGTACTTTATCCACTCTGCCACCTAGTTGCCCCAACAAATGATGTTAATGGGTAATGCAGATAAATTAATCCTTTAGACAAAATTTCCAATTGGAAATTTATGTGTAGCATGCAACCTCTCTTAGAAAAAAGTCTAGATTACCTCTGTCAAAATTTTCTATGTGAAAAAGCTAATATCCATTAAAGGCTGCTTTGTCCCTGTGTACAGTGCTATTAATTATGTAACTTGGTATTCCATGGCACAAGGATATCTTTAAAATACTTTCTTCTTGATGAAATTAACACAGTGGAATATTCCTAAATCATCTGCTACCAAAGTGAAAACAATCTTTCATTTCCAATTTAACACATGGAACATAAAGTGCTACTGGGCTTCACGTTCAGAATTTTAACTTTAATTGTTGATACAATAAATCCCATTTTAGCTTCTGTTGTAACAGTATAAACTTTCAGTTGATGATTGCTCTTCAACCCTCTTAATAACAGTGCTCATTTTCAGTCCCTGATGAACAAATCAATGATCTGTAATTCAGGAAGTCCTTTTCAGAGTCTATTCCCAATCTTGTAAGACTCAATTTGCAAAATTCAATTGGTCCTTTTGATCAGTTTCACTAATCCATTTGAAGAGCTTAAAGTCCCTCAAGTGGCCCTTCATTCATAGTTTGACATGGACATACATACATTGGATTGTTTCTGGACATGAACATCTCTATCTCTTTGGACTTGATAGCATTTATTTGATGATTAGTTAATGGAGATTGATGCATGTCTAGAATGACCTCCCCCCTTAAATTTGCCTTATAGAATCTCTGACTTCTTTCTAAATTCTTCCCAGATGCTTATGCATGAAACCTTGGTGGTTGTCCCAAGTTGTTATTAGCCCTCTCTCCCCTCAGTTATTTTGTTTTCCTTTCTCTCTCTCTCTCTCTCTCTCTCTCTCTCTCTCTCTCTCTCTCTCTCTCTCTCTCTGTATGTATGTATGTATATATAGAAATATATATATATATATATATATATATATATATATATATATATAATTTGCTTATCCTATTATGGTATAAAATCCTTGAGAATAAAAACTTTCATTTTTTATCCTTGTATACTTCTCCTGCATGAATATGTAGCTATATAGTTTACTCTTTTGAATTGACAAAATGAATTGAATGCTGTACACAGTGGCTATTTCTTGCCAGCAAACCTTATAGATAGAGTAGATGATCAAGGCAATTCCTATTTTTTGCCCTGAAAAGCTATTTTAATATTCTACTACTTAGAAAGATAACTTTTTTATCTGACTAGTTCCTTTTCAAAATGGTGTGTGTGTGTGTGTGTGTGTGTGTGTGTGAACCACATAGGTATATTGGTCTTAAAAGACCACTGACCTTGGGAACTATTTCCAAAATAGTGTTGTCTTTGCCCTCCCCTCCAAAACAAAAAGCTTCCAGAGACTGTAATAAAGTTTACCCTCCCTCTCCCCCACCAACATTATTACTTATTGCTAAGATATCTTATTGTAGATAAAAGTAATATCTTATCTAATTTTCTTCTCTTTCCTGTTTGACTCAAGGGATGCTGCCAATTGCTATTTGGGATTTGACAACTTATCAGAGAAGACATGGGCTTCCACTATTTTGTAATCTTGTTAAATTAATTAGAAAAAAAAGTAGAAAGGAGTTTATCAACATTTTAAAACAGCATCAAATGTCTCGATAATTGATCAACAATAGGGATAGCTAGGTGGTACATAGGATAGAGTCCTGGGACTGAAGTTAGGAGGACATAAATTCAAATATGACCTCAGACACTGTGACCCTGAGCAGCACTCTGCTTCAGTTTCCTCAACCGTAAAATGGGTAGAATAACAGTACCTATCTCACAGGGGTTTTTGTGAGTACCAGAGGAAATAATATTTATAAAGCACTTAAAACATTGCTTGGCACCTGCTTATTCCTCTTCCCTTCTTGTTCTTAATAAGAGGCAGAGAAATCTAAGAAAAGACAGGAACATTAGAGAGATTTCATATTTACGTTTTTCTTCTTTTTAAAAAAAACTGTCCCCTAGAATTCTATAACCTGACGAGTCCTCTCACCAAATGCCTCCCATTGTTTCTGTAAGATGAGTAGGAGAGACAACATTCCCCTGCTCAGTTCAGAGTTAGACACCGAGGATCCAAAAGCCAACCTCTTTCAAATGTACTTTTCAAATTATACAGTATAGAAATGACCCCTGAAATTATAGTGACAATGGTCCTGCAGAAAGCGTAATTGTTTGCTCATGGTAAGCTTGTGAAACAATATTAAACCATTTACAGTGATTAAAACCCCCCTCGACAAATGTGTGTAGAAATAATCCATAGACATAATTGCTGCGCATTCCTGCCTTCGTACCAGAATGTTTAATATTTACACAAATATGCATGTTCTTTTGGCACTGTCTTTGATCAGCTGTAAACGAAAGCGCCAAGAGCCTCTCTTCCCTGTATACAACAACCCACAGAACCCTGCTTTGTCTTTTACCCATTGTCACCCCCAAATAAATAAATGATACAAATGGTGCTTTACTGGTTTTAAAAGTAAAGCCAGAAATTATGTGAAGTTGGGGCTCCTGAATTATTCATGAGTTCTGATTGAATGGGATCATTATCTCTGGCCTTACACGCTAATAAATACTGTCTAATGCCTGGATACTGTTTTGATGTAATAGTGTCAGGAAAAAGAAAAAAAAAAACAACTGACTTCTTTGCAAGCTTGGGCCTAAATTAGGGAGGAGCTGCCTGATGAGTTCATTGCAGGAGAGACGTGTGTGTGTGTGTGTGTGTGTGTGTGTGTGTGTGTGTGTGTGTGTGTGTGTGTAAGAAAGAGAGAGAGAGAGAAAGAGAGAGAGAGAGAGACCAACCAAGAGAGAGAGACCAAGAGAGCGAGAGTGAGAGTGAGACAGAGAGAGAAAGAGAGAGAGAGGGAGAGAGACAGAGACAGAGAGACAGAGACAGAGAGATAGAGAGACAGATAATATGGATATAAATGAATGCACATATGCATATATTCAAACACACACACACACACACACACACACACACACACGGTACTTTCAGAGTTCTGTTTTCTGTTCTCTTCATGTCTCCAAAAACATTCTTTAAAACACAGTCAAGCAGTTAAGATGCTCAAATGTGCATCTGTTTGCCTGATGTTTCCTTGTGATTTCCTTCTTTTTTCCTTTCCTTTTCCTTTCCCTCCTTTTCCCATCTACCAGCCTGTATATTAAAAAGGTGGGGGGGGTGAGGGGGGTGCACTTCCACAACTGAGGCTCAGGCAATGATTATGTTATCTAATCGTTTGCATGTGAATAGTCAAATAATCTTAAATTACATAGTTCAGTGTTTTCTTTTAGGATTGATTTCAATGAGTCTATATTCTCTGGAGTTTAATATCGCTATAAACCATAGGCACTGGAGAAAGCCTGTATTAAGGTTATGTTCTTAAAAGCTATCATGGGAAGATGTGGGATTGTTGAAGGTTTGTGTGCAGAGTTTTAACTGTCAATGAGATTCAGAAAGGAGAAGAACCACAATTAGTATTGACTTGTTTTATTATACATCTTTAAAGGCAAATAGCTTGAATACTATGGAGAAGGAGCTGCAAAAGATGTCAGAAACAAAATAAAGATATGACTATTGACTAATGTGATTTATAGCAAATGTTCCTGAGCCCACCTTAAGTTCTACAGGTCATCCTAAGTGTACTAGAAATGTAAAGATGTTAACAAAAGCCTTTTAGTAATTCTCTAGTTGGCAAATTTTATACACACCCCAAGTCTTCCTATGAGACAGCTGGCTGGATCTTACACAGAATGTACAGGTTTTCAAGTGTGCTTTTCTCAACATCTAACAAAAGCCAATAAATCATGCGATTTAATTAAGTTGTGTGTGTGTGTGTGTGTGTGTGTGTGTGTGTGTGTGTGTTTTAACAAGAATTAGGCTTGTGTGTGAACCATCTACTGGAAAGGGTGTGAATGCTGCTTTAATAGTGCAGCCATAATGGGACTGCCTTTTTCTCTTCCACATAGGCAGGAACTGAAGGCAAGAGAATTTTAAAAGGATATGAGACTTAATCACTATCAGTGCGAAACCTGATGTGTTCATTATTTGGTTATAAAACTACACAGCTTTTTTTTGTTGTTGTTGTTAGTAAAACTAAAATTCACATTTCATAAAGTGAAATCTAGATGTTAAAAAAATTTGGGGGGTGGATGGAGTGTCAAGATTATGATATAGATATATTCACAGACATAGATTTACAGCTTTACTTAATGCCTCGAGGACATTGCTTCACACACATACACACTCACTCAAAGTTAGGTTTATTAATTATTTGCAATAATTTCATCAAGAAAGATGATTACTATAGAATTTTTCCTTTTTTTCTTTCTTGAGGTTTTTCCCGTTTGTTCTGATTCTTCTTTTACAATATGACTAATGTGGAAATATATTTGATGTGACTGTGTATATATATAACCTCTATCAGATTGTTTGCTATTTTGGAAAGTGGGGAGGAAAGGGAAGGAGGAAAATTTGGAACCCCAAATCTCATAAAAATGAATGATGAAAACGATTTTTACATGTAATTGCAAAAAAAATACTATTAAGATTGAAAAAAGAAGGTGGTTACCCCAAGTGCAAGGTATTAAACTTGGCCTGAACCCCCAAAAGTATAACTCGAGTCCCAACCAAAATGTTTACCTTTAATAGTCATTCATAGTACACAATTGCCTTAAAGTAAAGGTAATTGAGGAAATGGTAAGAAAAGAAGGAAAAGAAGGAAGGAAGGAAGCAATGAAGGGAAGGAGGGAGGGAGGAAAACATTAAGTGCTTACTAAAGTAACCTACTAAGTTAAATGTTTATTACAAGTAACAACAGGGGGCAACTAGGTGGCAGAGTGAAAAAAGCACTGGCCCTGGATTCAGGAGGACCCAAGTTCAAATGGGACCTCAGACACTTACTAACTGTGTGACTTTGGGCAAGTCACTTAACTCTCTTGCCCTGCCTTGAAAAAAAATGTAGCAACAAAAGAAATTCCCTGTAAGCCCTGGGGTACCCTCTCTGACTAAAGTACCTGGTAATGTCAGAGAGATTATGCACACATTGAAGAGAGGCAATTATGCAGGTAACTAGTAAGGCCTAGGGTCAGTCAAAGAAGAGTAACTCACGTCTCTGATGCTATAGGGATTTAGGATCTTGAGTGTTCTGGATCTCGTGTGTGTGTGTGTGTGTGTGTGTGTGTGTGTGTGTGTGTGTGTGTGTGTTAATCTATACTTCACTATAGGTATAGCTATGTATAAAACTGTATGTAGCTATACCTATATATGTGTGTGTCTCTCTCTATATACACACACACACATATATTATAATTCTATACTATATACTATTTGTATGAGAAACATCTTTCACTGATTTAATCATGCCTTTTGGGTTTTGCTCCTGATAAACCATCTCTATGTATGAAATCTTCCAGTTTTTTGAAATTGATTAATCATGAAAGGGTATCCTTAGATTAATCTCCAGGCACTCTTTCCTACCTGTAATTGTATCATAATTTTTTTGGTTTTTTTGTTTTTTGTATCATAATTTTTTAAAGTAATTGACAAAATCTGTTAATTCACAAAATACTAACTGGATAGTTTCTTTCTGTTTTATCTTACTAGTTTTCACTTTATATGTCTCAAAATTTCTTTTTACTTCTTTTGTTAACAGTTTTATAATTTTTAAATGTAGGACCCACTCCTAATTTTGAGACTTCTATATAACTTCACAATATATAATAAACATCAGCCTCCAAATTTTTAAGTAGTTACATTTAGCAAACTAAAGGCACTAAACTAATAATTTAATATGCATTGTATACAGTAATAAACAATATAGCAAGCATCATATACAAGTAATATCCTACATATGTAATGATTAGTATCATTGGTTTGATAAATATAATTTTTACGTTACAAGGCCTTAAAAAAATGAAGGCTAACATGTTTAATAGTATTACATGTCAATGGGTATAAGAAGCCATACTGATGACTTTTGATTTAGGAGTAAATTTTGTGTGTGAGAAAATGATATGATTGATAAAGAGTTTGAGAAGTAATGAGCCAGAAAAGATCAGGAGAAAGTATTTAATCAGCATTTTGTAAATGATCAGACATGATAGATCATTTAGACATTCCTGATATAGTGACAGTAGGAAGTAATATCTGGAAATTGATCTCTAGACACCCTTATATTCACCCCAGAGGAGGAGGAGATGCTATTTTTTTTAATTGAAGATTTCACATGGAAAGATTTGCTAGCAGAAAAACTAAGATGTATGCCTAAATCAGAGAAAGATGACTCATGCATAGATAATGTTGTTTAGATTTCCTAACACAAAACTATTATGGGTCCATGCTAGCAATCTTATCTGGACAAGATCCTCATCCTTATATTGCTTCTATTGACCAGTCTTTGCCAGGTACACCACCATTGATTGTCGTCAGGCACTGGTTGGCTCTGGTAACCATTTTCTCCACTTCCTGGTTCAGTTGCAATCTTTGGTGGCATTGTGCTTTTATGATGATGCCATGAAGAAACCATATTGACTTTCTTTTTCTTTCAAGGATGAGGTTGTATTAGAAAATCTTTTTAGGAAACCCAATTCCTGGGATTCTTAAACTTGGACACTCTAGTACTCAGGATTGCCTACAAGGCACCTCTCAAATTGTATGTCACCAAAGAAATCTCACATTTCTGTTAGAAGACTATATTCTGGGACCTTTCTATCTCACCCTTCCTCCTCCCTAAAGAAGGTTTTGTTGCTGTTGTTGCTGTTGCTGTTGCTGTTTAGTCATTTTCAGTCATGTCCAACTCTTCATGACTCCATTTGGGGTTTTCTTGGCACAGATAATGAGCATTTTGCCATTTCCTTTTCCAACTCATTTTGCAGGTGAGGAAACCAAGGCAAATCTTGTGGCAAAACAACATTACCAATGGAAGAGGGTATGGAGGGTAGAACATTCCCCTCCTCCACCATGCACACATATTTCTACACTCTGTAACCAGCACAAAAAGAAAGGTGAAGAATGATTTGCAGGAGCTGAGATTCTTTATCATACTTGAGTTCTTCCTTCATAACTGCTTGCCTTCTCCAATGACCTTAGTAGGTCCTCTTTTTAAAAATCTCATTTTCTCCATTTGCCCACAGAAATAAGTATGAGAAAAGGACTAAGGCAATCCATGCCCAGGGCAAGTCTACTGTATGTGCCAACTGACCATTTCATATGCAAATGTGGCCAAAGCTTGACACTGCTACAGACTTTAAATAAGCCATTAAAGTCTAACACCTTTAAAAATTTTGAATGAGCCAATCATAATCTGTCAGGGCAGAGTCCAAAAGGGACTATACTCTTCTGTAATTTCATCAAGCATATTGGAGAACTCAAGGGATTGGGGTTCTTTTATCAACCCTTCCTCTAACATATATGGAACTAATAATAGTAATGATAATAACTGAGTATATAAGACTTTAATATTTACAATGTGCTTCATATATATCATCACATTTGATATAGCAATCCTGAGGTAGGTGGTATTTTCTCCATTTTATTGATTAAGAAACTGAGGCTCATAAGTAATTTATGGTCTTTGAGAGTTATCTGGGAGAACTAAGAGTTTAAGTGACTTCCACATGGTCACACAACCAGTTGATATGTCAGAGAAAGGACCTGAACTCAGGCATTTCTGACACAAAGATTGGTCTTCTATCTGCTAGACCTCAGCTCCCTTTCTGAAATATCAACTAGACTTCAGCTATAGCTCCAAGTTCATGAATAGTGCTAGAGTCATGCTTGCCTTTATGATATTCTATAGATGAAGATAGAGAGACTTTGGATCATTTTAAGGCTGTTTTTTTTAAAGGATCCTCCATTTTCAAGCTCCCAGAGTACTTCTAACAAGGGCCTTATCTCCTGATGTTTTTATTTTTTTTTTTATGTGTATTTTTGATTGCATTTATTGCCTGCCCAGTGGGCTTGGCATTCTTTGGGACAGCCTCCTTTGAGTCTAAGTCAGCACTTCCTGCATGTTTTAAAGGGCATTTTCTTGACACCAGGCCTTAGTACACAGCGGATGGCCTTGGGCACTTGACTTTTCCCTGTTTGCTTATAGGATGACTGGCAGAGGCACAAGAGAGATATGTGGATCAAAGGCAGTGCCTGTGGATACACTCAGCAGGATCCTGGGAGTAATACTCATGTTCTCAATAATTTGTTATTAGTATTGAGGAGAAAGTGAGGATGGCACTGCTGAGTGATTTAAAAAACATTTTACAAAGAAAATATGTACAATATATATTTTTGATGTCCAATTCAAATGAAGGTCATATAGAGACATAGTAGGGAATGGAAGAAAGGGAGTGACAGTGTGAGTTGGGGACCTTCCAGAATCGTTTGTCTAAATATGTTGCTCAAATAAGGAACTGTGAAAATAGGATGTACACAAATGACATATTTTATTTCAAGATTAGATGGAGAGGGAATGGCTCTTCTCTCTATCTACCAGCAGCAGTAGCAGCAACAGCAACAACTAGTGTTTCTATAGCTCTCTAAGTTGGCAAAGTTTTAAAACTATTTTTTATTTTGTTTGACCTAGCAACTTTCCTACATATATCTACATATATCTATGAGGCATATATCTATATGCCTCATAATCTTCTTTGTTCTACCTTTAGGGAAGGAGCCAAGCTGCTTGATCAAGAAAGTAAAATTCAGGGGCAGCTAGGTGGCACAGTGGATAAAGCACTGGCCTTGGATTCAGGAGGACCTGGATTTGACAGCCTCAGACACTTGACATTTACTAGCTGTGTGGCCCTGGGCAAGTCACTTAACCCTCATTGCCCCACAAAAAAAAACAAACAAGAAAGTAAAATTCATTTATTTATCTATCTAGTCATTCATTCATTCATTCATTCATCGATTTATTTATTTATTTGTTTGTTTGTTTATTTTTTGTGGGGCAATGAGGATTAAATGACTTGCCCAGGGTCATACAGCTAGTAAGTGTCAAGTTGTCTGAGGCCAGATTTGAACTCAGATCCTCCTGAATCCAGGGTCAATGCTTTATCTACTGTGCTACCTAGTTACCCCAAGAAAGTAAAATTCAGTGGTGAATTCAGAATCATACCATAAGTGAGGTGATAGCCACTGTTCAAAAGAAGCCCTCCTTTCCGAAAAGTGCCATTTCAGGTATTTCTTTTTTGGCCAGGATACTCCTAGAGAGATTGGAATGGTCTTATGAGTATCTTCATTTTGCTTGTACTTTCACATGGAGGGTTTTTCCATTGAGAGATTTTTAATAGCCAAGGTTATGTGCTTCTTTATATAAGAGACTGTCAGTATCAACTTGTGTAGGAAAATATGCATGCTGTCATTCCTTGGATGAATGAGAGAAAAATGGTAAGTCCCTGTTAAAATCAACTTTTAGAGCTTTGAAGGTTCCATTTTTCACACTGTGGATGATGAGCAAATAGCCAGGGATGACGTGATGCAATGGAGAGAGCACAAGATAGAGAATCAGAGGACCTGTTGGGTGACTCCTGCCTCTGTCACTTGCTACCTGTGAACTTTGGCAAGTCACATAACTTTTTGTGGGCCTTGGTTTCTTCCCCTGTAAATTAAGGAACTTGAATAAATTAAGTCCAGTAATTAAGTCAATTTAATCAAAATAAGAAGTTGAGCCAATTAAGTTCAATTAAGGAACTGGACTGGATGACTTGTAAAGTCCCTTATGAATCTAAGTCTTACAGATTGGGATGCTAGAGATTTATCTATTAATTAATTAATTAATTTATTTATTTATTTTTAGTGAGGCAATTGGGGTTAAGTGACTTGCCCAGGGTCACACAGCTTCCTTCCTTCCTTCCTTCCTTCCTTCCTTCCTTCCTTCCTTCCTTCCTTCCTTCCTTCCTTCCTTCCTTCCTTCCTTCCTTCCTTCTTTCCTTTTCACATAGAAAGTACACTCTGCCCCTGCAAACCCTTTTGCTAATTGATCTTTTCCTCCCAGAATCTCCATTTCAAGTGTTAAGTGTCTGAGGCCAGATTTGAACTCGGGTCCTCCTAACTCCAGGGCCGGTGCTCTATCCACTGCGCCACCTAGCTGCCCCTATCTATTAATTTTGATGTCTATGTTGCATTAAATAGAAAGAGTGCAAGACTTGGAGTGAGAGTCCCTAGGTTCAAATCAATGGCTCTGTCACCTCTTGATCTTGGGCACATTGCTGAACTTCTTTGAATTTCAATTTTATTAATCTATAAAATGAGGGAGTTGTTTTTCAGTAAAGTCCCTTCCAGCTCTAAATCTATGGATCAAAGAAATGAAAATGTTTTTTTAAAGTTACAACACCTGAATATAACAAAATGAATCATTATACTTTCTTGGGAGGAAAAGATGAAGCAAGACATTTCTGCCTCAACCACCCCACCATTCTTCACGCCAGGTCCTACATAAATAAGGAATAAGGAAAATGAGGTTATATTCTATTTCTTGGAGTAGCCACCAAATATGAATACTCTAGATTAAATGAGAATATTATTAGGAGGTCATAGACTTACAGAGTTGGAAGTGGCCATCTGATCCAACCCCTACTTGAAAAGAATCTCTATTCTGTGACAACAGACAAATGGTCTCACAACCTTTGCTTAACAACACTGCCTCACTCCCCTTGAGGAGGGGATATAATTCTTATATATTCTTATATAATTATATATGTGTGCATATATATATATATATATATATATATATATATATATATATATTCTCTGTATTGTCAGTTCCTTATTCATTTTCAATGTCAAAATAATTTCTTTAAAGAAGTGAAGGAAGGAAGGAAGGAAAGAAAGAAAGAAGGATTTATTAACCATGTGCCTTCCTTCCCTCCTTCCTTCCTTCCTTCCCTCCTTCCTTTCCTCCTTCCTTCCTTCTTTCCTTTTCACATAGAAGGTACACTCTGCCCCTGAAAACCCTTTTGCTAATTGATCTTTTCCTCCCAGAATCTCCATTTCAAGGAAAGTTTCTAAACCTGTCTTGTTTTTCTCCCTTTTAAGTGTTGTCTCCCACTATTAAATGTAACTCCTTAATGGCACGGACCATCTTTTATTTTTCTGCCTTTATCTGTATTCCTGGGGTCTCTGCTAGGTTGATCACTGGGCCTGGAGTCAGGAAGACCTGAGCTCAAATCAGGCCTTGTATACTTAACTAGCTGTATGATCCTGGGCAAGTCACTTAACCTCTGTCTTCCCTAACCCACCGGAGAAGGAAATGACAAACCACTCCAGTATCTTTGCCAAGAAAACCTCATGGATAGTAAGGCACATGGAGTCTTGAAGAGTTGGAACAACTAGATTAAACAACAACACCCATATTCCCAGCACTTAGCTAGGTGCCTCACCTAAGTATTAAGTACGTATTTAATAAACATTTGTTGACTTGATACTTACATTCACAATGTTTACTTTACCTCCTATTTTAGATGCCTGCAGTGCATATCAGTTTCAAAAGGAATGCTCCTGCTTTTGCATTTATTCACTTCAATTATTATATACAAGGTCTTAGAGATGTAAATAATCCATAAAGCACAGACCCTGCTCTCAAGATACTTCTACTCGGATAATGGTGGCTTACATAAGTATATTTAGGGAAACCTCAGAGTTAGGGAAGGAGCTGTGTATACAGGAATAATATTATTCATTAAGAAGACAAAAATAGAATGTGAAAATAATACAATACTATCTTTTCCTTGATGCAATTTGCTGCTATAAAAACATGTAACGATGAGGAATATTAGCATAGGAACTTAAGAGTGGATCTTTTAGTGGATCTATTATAGTGCAGTCATCATTTGGAAGATAATTCATCACACTAGAAGAGTTGCATTGTGTGTTATAAATTACTATAATAACACTCTGCACCTGATAGTTATTAATTTTAGTTCAATCTGATTTATCATAACATTAAACCATTCTGTTTGAAGAGAGACAAATCGAAGTTCATTTTCTTGGTATTCTGAGAAATGGCAAGCATCAAATGCTTAAGAATAATAATTAGATGTTGTATGCAATGGTATTTTATGAAACAGATCTAGAGATTACTTCGAATTGATACTTAAGTGACTGAATCCTTGAAAAAATCTTTGTATATTATAACAAACCAAATGTTACATTTAAAGTATATAACCTAACTATTATCAACCTCAGAAATTATTTCCCCTGTTCCTATATTTACTTTTATCAGCCAAGTCACTTGTTATTGCACACTAGGGTTGGGCATTTTTTGTGAGTAAAGAGTGAAAAGGAAGGACAATGTTGTTTATTTGTTTTGTGGGATATTCTTTTGTTCTCGCCTCAAGCCATATGTCTGAAGAAGCTTGATTTCCATTTGGATCATTGCCATGATTTATTTTTTACATAGGAATTATTTTTACCTATTTAAATTAGTATTAAAGTTCATTACTGGGGCATGGTAGGGTGGGGGTGGGGGATCCCAAGAAGAATAAGATGAGTAAGGCAATGATGAAAGGTATAGGTCATTTTCTTTGGTGTATTTAAAAGAAGCTGCATGCTTTAACTGGAGGCACCCATGGTAGTATAGAGGGCAAGACAGAGCAAAAGAGGAAACATTATTAGGGTAACATCCATTCCCCCAAACTGAGACAATGACCACTACTATAGCCTTCTGATCCACATCCCCCTCTCCCCATAGAAACCCTGGACCTTGGTGGCTATAGGAAAATCAATCAATAATTATTTATTAAATATTTACTATGTGCCAGGAACTATGCTAGGCACCAAGGGTAAAAAAAAAAAAGTTTTTGCAAGTAACTTACAGACTATTGAAGTCTAAGCAAAACAAACAAACAAATAAGTAAACAAATAATCATCTTCCCCTCCACTCAAACAATAGGTTTTTTCTACATTACAAAAGATGTTTTTAATTTATTATTAATGTAAACTTAAAATTAGATATTTGGAAGTCTGATTCATATATGACCAGTGAATGTCTTTTAAATTATCTTAAATACCATTTAAACTATCTAATATTCAGGACTGGGGCTCACGAATAATTTTTACCATTTATGGAATTTGGACCCTAAATGTTTTGTTTCCCCTCCCCACACACAATGTAGTAATAGTAGTTGTTGTATTATTATCAGCAGCAGTGGTAGTAGTAATGATAATTTCTACAGAACCTTCTATATTGCAGTCACTGTGCTAAGTGCTTTCTACAAGTATTACCAAATTTTTGTAGGTATATTATATTTTAGTTATCCTTTATATCAGTACCTTGAGTATAATAGATAATAAATATTTAGTGAATGAATGCTAAATTAAATCATGTGGTAAAAATTATCTGTGGTAAAGAATAATATTCCCGTTTTTAGCTAACTCATCTGGGAGGGGCCACACCTGGCCCACCCTAAGGTTATGAAGGCAGCTTTTTGAAGGACCTCCCCTTTTGGGGGAGGGGAGATTGAATGCTCCCGGAAGGGAGGTGGGCTACTTCCGGTACATGAACTTGCTCTTTTTCTTTCTGCTTGGCCCCGTGTGGTAGAGGTGGTACGTGCTGGTTCTTGGTGAGTTAATGATAGAAAACCCTAAATTCCTTTGAACTAGCTAAATTGGAAATCAGTCTGGGCTTGCATAGGTTAAGTTTAAATGTAATAATATTCATCTGTATTTTCATTTTCTTATTTCCTCATCTTTGATTTTTATTAGTTTCACCTTTGTTGTTTAATTAATTACCAAGTAATAAAATCTGATCCTTTTGTGAACTAAATCTTAGAGGCTCCTTTCTTATTGGCCTGGAAGAATTATCTAAAAAAGGGCTGTTCAGAGGGGAGGGTTAAACCTTAAAGGTCCCTCATATTTCCGGGACCTCAATATTAAGGCGAGTCACCCAGATAATGCTCAGTATATTAAAGTTTGGCCCTCACAATCAAATATCATATATATATATATATATATATATATATATATATATATATATCTCAAACATTTAAAAAATTTGGGATAAAAAACACACACATAGGTTTAAAGCTGGAAGGGATTTTCACATTCTCCATTCCAACTCCCTACTTTTTTAAAGATGAAGAAACTGAAGCCCAGATAAAATTTAGGTCCTATGGATTAACTGACTCACCCAAGGCCTGCATAGGCAATAATTAGTAGAACTGGAATTTGAACTCAAGTTCTCTGGCTCCAAATCCAACATCTCTTTATTTTATTTTTTTATTTTATTTTTTATTTTTTAGGCAATGGGGGTTAAGTGACTTGCCCACGGTCACACAGCTAGCAAGTATCAAGTGTCTGAGGTCGGATTTGAACTCAGGTACTCCTGAATCCAGGGCCGGTGCTTTAACCACTGCGCCATCTAGCTGCCCCATCTCTTTATTTTTAATTAATTGTTTTAATGAATTTGATAAATAGCAACTAAACATCGATGAACATGAATATTGTTTGCCTTCATTCTCAAAGAGGACCATGACATTGGGATAATGTCGTGACTTGCAGTGAATTGGAATTAAGTGAAGAAGGGCTGTGCAAAGTCACAAAGCTCACCCTCCCTTCCAGAGCCATCTGGATCCAGGGGCAAGATTCTCTCTCTCTCTCTCTCTCTCTCTCTCTCTCTCTGTCATCTATCTACCTCTCATCTATCTATCTCTCATCTATCTATCTATCTCTCATTTATCTATCTATCTCTCATCTATCTACCTCTCATCTATCTACCTCTCATCTATCTACCTCTCATCTATCTATCTACCTCTCATCTATCTATCTATCTCTCATCTATCTATCTACCTCTCATCTATCTACCTCTCATCTATCTATCTCTCATTTATCTATCTATCTCTCATCTATCTATCTATGGGATGACTGGAGATGGCCCAGATGTTTGAAGCAATTGGGGTTAAGTGACTTGCCCAGGGTCACACAGCTAGTGCTCTGTGTGTGTATATATATACACACACTCAGTAAATATATACTGAGTGTATATATACAGAGCATATATATATATATATATATATATATATATATACACACACACATATACATATATAAAATGAGTATATATGTATATGTATGTGTGTATGTGTGTGCATATATATATATATATATAATCATGCCAAAATGGGGAACTGAGATATATCTAGAACTATATATATATATATATATTTTAGCTTGAATAATTGAGGACAGGTTATGTGCTTATTAATTCTTTTAAAATTTTTCCTAATGCACATAGTGCAAATGGATGAATACTGTACACTATGATATTTTATGGGCTAATGTGTAAGGGACTTAATACATATACATGTATATAGAAGCACAAAAAATATACACATACAAGCATATAGGTTGTGTCTATGTAGACAGAATAGAGATCTACTTTTAAATAAAGATAAATTTTTGGCCTTATTCAAGAATGCTCTCACAACTCAGCCAATCACCTGGACAGGGCAAGAATGGTAGTAGACACACCATCCCCCAAAGTAAAGAATACTTGCATTGCTATAACACAATATTAGCAGAGGCTTGAGGATATGGATGTCTGTCTAGTCACCTGACAACAGCATTATGATGACTAGCAGGTGGGCATCACTCATTTCTGGTTATCATTTATGCATATTTGGACACTTTGTCTCACTGAGTTTATCTAATATGTTGGCACTGAGCCTTATAAGTAAAGTGTGACTATTTGGGAAAACATCACACCATTCCTTATGAAGCTATTCTTGCTTCCCTTATTGCATTAAAAATTATGCAAATTACTTTGTAACTATAATTCTCAAGGATTAAATCCAAAATAGTCATTGTTATAATATTAGTTTGATTTCATCTATACTTTATTTTTTACAGTCCTTCAGATTTCTCTTCATTGTTGAGTTCATGTTAAAATAAATCTTTTGACTCTCCTGCATTCAGAATCTTGGCAGACTTGATAAATTATATATTATATCACTGAGGGACAAGCAGTTGCCTTCTGGTGAACTGAAGCTGCTTTTGATTTGTGATGTTAACTTTTTTATCCTCATTTAGCTAAAAATGGGAAGATACCTGTTTCCTCATCTATTTAATAAGAAAATAATACTTTTATATAGAATAATTTTTCTTATATAATTATTTGTTTCTTTTTTTTGTGAGGCAATTGGGGTTAAGTGACTTGCCCAGGGTCACACAGTTAGTAAGTGTCAAGTGTCTGAGGTCAGATTTGAACTCAGGTCCTACTGAATCCAGGGCCTGTGCTCTATCCACTGTGCCACCTAGGTGTCCCAACTATTTGTGTCTAATGGTATCCACCTCTAGGGCATGAGGGTGAAGGAAGAAAAGAAAAGAAATGTACACGGTAACTTTGTTGTATATTTACATGGAATAGCAAGTTGTATATAGTAGATTTGTAGCTTCATGTGCAAGTATTTTTTTTACTATGCTATGTTAAAGAAATGCTTGCTTTATTCCATAAATTAAAAATAAAATAATTTTTTAAAAAGGATAATACTTTTAGTATCTACAGGCCTATTGTACCTTTTACAGAAATTCATCTTGAGGCTCAAATGAAATAATTGTATCACTGCAGAAAAGTCACTCACCATCATCATTATTATTATTTTTTAAGTCATTAAGCAATTATCAATTACTAATATTTTAGCACATGCTGAGGATTTAAAGTTAAAAGTGATCCAGTTGGGGGCAGCTAGGTGGCACAGTGGATAGAGCACTGGCCCTGGATTCAGGAGGACCTGAGTTCAAATCTGACCTCAGACACTTGACACTTACTAGCTGTGTGACCCTGGGCAAGTCATGTAACCCTAATTGCCTCACAAAAAACCCAAATGATCCAGTCAGCCCCTACCCTCAGGTAGTTTACAATCTATTATGATTACTAGAGCATTAATATAGCTCTTTAAAGTTTGCAAAAGAATGTCTTCTACACTAGCACACTAGCTACACTCTCCCAGAAATTCAATTAAATGACTCACCAGTGGGACCAACTATCTTGGCTTTGGAAATGTCAGTCATGGCCCCAGTGCACTCCTCTAGTTTGGAGATGTCAATTTTGGCCCCAATATGGGAGAGCTGGCAAGTCTTAATTTTGGATGTGTAAGCTACTGACCCAGATTGAAGGGCAGCAATTTCTTTAGTACCTTTCCTTTATTTCCACAATATATAATACATTTCCTCCATGTTCCTTTGGATGTCTCTATTTAAGTCATGTCATCTTGCATTTAATGTAGCAAATAAGAATTTCTTTTGTTCATGGCCTTGATGGGCTCATCTAATTCTTCTGTATGAACTCAATATTTTACTAGTTTTCCTCATTTGTAAATGGAGTTACTCTAGTTTCACAAAATAATTTACAAACATCATGATGTTCGAAGCCTTTTTTAAAATTATGTGAGAAGCTGATAAAATGACATTGATTATTAGAAATGGAACCCAATGTACTGGCAAAATAGCTTAAAATGTAGGTTCAAAAGTTGATGGAGTGATATGGAATGAACAATATTTTACATTTAAACTACATTTTATTTCTCATGAGTAAGAACCCCAATTGATTCTATCAGTGTTTTGGTTTCTTTCCCTACACTCAATCAGGAATGTTAGTAAAAAAACAACCAAACAAAAAAACCCAACCACTCTAGATCCAGAAAAAAAAAGAGTGGTCCCAGATTTTGGCCACACAGAGGCATTGGTGGTCACCAGGAAGGGTCTTACTTCTGTGTGGTCAATATGTGAGCAACATTCTGTAAATATAAACAAACGTCTCAAACAAGTTTTCAAAGGAATGAGCCCTAAGCTGGACCAGGTGTTCAAGATGACTATGCTGAGAAGATACAAGTCAGGTGGGCTCTGTTCTCTTTATGTAGGCATGCAAGTTCCATTATAGCCAGTTAATGGGAATTACACATGCATATTCAGGAAGGGCTATCCTGTGTGAACTGTTAAGGAAAAGAAAACACAGTCTTGAGATGCAAAAAAATCAAGTAAAAGGCTTTTGTGTCTGTACCCCTGTGGTGATGATGAAGCCAATTTATTTGCTGAATATTATGGAATGTACTTTCAGAAAAAAAAAAAAGAGAAAATGTGCTTACATGCTCTCTCATCTATGTGTAAACATAAATTCAGTAGCTTGTTTGGCACGTGATAGCTTAGATATTCATTTGGTTTTACAGAAGTTAGCAAGTGTATTTGGGGAATATGCTTCAGTTTTCTCCTTTTTAGTTATTTATGTGCGATGATTAAAAAGGTATAATTACAAATTCTGCCTATGTAAATGTGAACCTTGTCAAATTTCATAGAAACACGAAGCATAGACTATGGGAGCCATTTATAGTTTTAAAACATCCTTCAAATTTGATCAAGAGTCACAGAAGGGAGGAAATGATAATTGGGGTTATGTTTCAGGGAATGGTAGGTAGAAATCCACAGGCATTTCTAGAAACTGAGGCTTTATTACACAATTTAGAAGTTGATGATAGTTCTTTAAAGTTCTGTCACAAATTTTGAGAATGTGGAGATATTTGAATCTGTGCCACATTCGTTAAAGAAAAATTTCTAGCACACATCAAAAACCCACAAAGAGATCTTGGAATAAAAAATGGACAAAACTGTGCCTTTGTTTTTAACATAACCAAATGGTGACTCAGTCCCTCAAAGGCAATAAATAGAAATTGTATGGGTACAGATAGTCTTATTTCCTGGTGCCATATTATAATTTTCCTTTTTTGTTTTCAAATATTTTTGTCAATTCATACTGTTGCTCTAAACATAATCATAGCCTTATATCTGGTTCTAAAGCTTATATTTCCCAGCAGTGGCCAAAAGAGAGAACCATTACTAATGATTAATGTTTATTGTGTGAAAGGCACTATTCAAAGCAATAGCAGATGTAGGGTACTTCCCCAAAATGTTTAATATAATCCTCTTTGCAAAGAACCTTTCAAAAACATTATTATTGATTAGTCAATTTTAGATTATCACCAAATACTTGGAAGATTTATTTCAGAACTATTCTCTGAAGCAGGAAGAATTTCCATGAAGAGCAGAGCTATGGTTTCCATGCAGCTGGAAACTTACAGCAAGCTCATTTGTGATTGTGATTGTGATTGTGATTGTGATATATATATATATATATATATATATATATATATATATATATGGCTCTGATTAGACAGGTGAGCACTTACCACACGATCAAGTTGACTTCATGTTAACAGAACAGGTGATATACCAAACAATAATGCTACAGGTTAGTTTCTTTTTTGCTTTACATAAGCCAAGAAAAATTTATTCTCTCCCATATGGGAACATTTGAGATACAGATCTTTTAATGCTAACACAGTCTAAGTTCATGATGGCCTTTCATGTGGTAGAAAATATCACTGATATAAAAAATGGTGACATCACGCATTATCTTTCTATTTTATTTTTGCATGTAACTTCATGCCAAGGATTTCAACTACATGTGAGAACTTGCTTAAAATGTATGCTACTCTAATGAATTTTATTTTCAATTTGATACAGCATGCTAAAACACATTGCTCTGTCTGAACTTGGGATGGATGCCAATCAAAAGTAGGTTATCTAAGAAGATCAAAGTAACTAAATGCTTTATGCTCTTCAACATTCCCTTGGAAATGTTTATCTAGGCTGTTTTTGGACTCATAAAAAGTAGTGAACAAGCACTGAACAATGCCCCAGTTTCAGCAAGTGTCTACTCCCTAAGTTCTGATGAATCCATTTCCTGTCCAAATGTTCCATATTTTAGAGTTCACTAGGAGTGCACAAATAAAAGTAGTTTGTGCTAACAGAGTAGACTCTAGATGCTTGAAGTTGTTCTTCTGTAAAGTTTTTGAAATAGAAAAAGAAAACTTCCTCCTGTTTGACTCAAACTAGGTTTCCAGATGTCTGAGGTCAAAGGTTGAAGATAAAAGTATCAAGTTTTGGCTTGCACTGCCTAGACTCTGGGCCCAAATGTGCTAGAACTTCCCCAGAGGGGATCCTTCTGTGCTCATTTGTATTTTTGTCTTTCGCCTCCCCTGGTAAAAGATCACCTTCCATACTGTGGAATTATGATATTTGAACTCCATTTTCTAATCAAAGCAACTTGCCATTACTCCTTAGCAGCTGGCTACACAAGAGGCATTTAAAGTATCTGTTGTTACAAACCATCAATTTTTATAAGTTGTTCATTTCTTTCTTCCTAGAGTTATGATGATGCTGAATAGAGGGTTCCTTCCTCCTCACTAATGCACTCTGTTCTGTCTCTTCTCTATCAACTGTAACCCTAAACAGGAAGCTATCTACTGGTATACAATATTAAATGAGACATTAGGAATGTTTTCTGCTCTGTGTTTATGAACTGATTTTTGATACCAGGACTTTATTCTATTTTAGGGGGAAAAATCACGCTTTGACCCAACCACAAAGCCAAGGAAAATTTTGGATACTAGAGGGAATCTAAAAATTGTGTTGTAGGATCATTTCAAAAACCATTAAAATAGAGTAATAGATTTTGGCTTGAACTACTCTGTAATCAAGATTAAACTCATATCGGAGTCTCCGTCTTTTATATGTTATGCCCAATGCCTTACATTCACTTCCTTTGAATAAAGAAAAAAACATAGGAGGAAGCAAATGTTGTAATAAAATTACTGAGTAGCATATCAGATTAGTTGCAGCAATATCAGGATTCTTTAAAAGTTGGGATCAACCTCTCAGTATACATATTTGTGTCATTCTTATGACAACAAGGTGATGAATTCAGTAGAAATTAACTATTAATCTGATCACATCTTTTTAAAATTAGATGTTCATATGTGTTTCAAAACTAAGGCGATAAGCAGAGATGTTTGGCTGCTAGGGTACTCATAAAACTAGTCTGAGATTATTCTAAAATACTTATATATTTTTTAAAAAGTCTAGATCAATGTTTAAACCTCAGTTTCTTATTCTTCAAAATAGGAAGAAATAATACCTATAATGCTTACCTCACAGGATTGTTGTGAAGTTCAAATGAGATGATCCTTGTGATTGGAAAATGTTTAAAATTTCACTTGTCCTTAATTTTTTAGGTAAAATTCTATTCCCTTGTATTTGATTTTTAATTGTTTCACATAACCATTGGCATTTTTTTTTTGAGGCAATTGGGGTTAAGTGATTTACCCAGGGTCACACAGCTAGTAATTGTTAAGTGTCTGAGGCCCTATTTGAACTCAGGTCCTCCTGAATCCAGGACCAGTTCTCTATCCACTGCGCCACCTAGCTGCTCCAGCATATGATTTTTGATAGACAATTAAATCAAGAGGCAGGATTTTAATCCAGCTCTTCCTGACTCTACATATAACAATCTACAACACTGTGCTGCCTCTCTACTGGCACTGCTGACTTTTAGTTAACCAGTAGTCAACTTGATGACCTCCAATGAATAGAGTCCCCTGCTTAAGAGGACAACATAATCCATTTATGCTCTCTTCATGAGAATATCATCATTCTTTACATCAAGCTGAAATCTGTCTCTTTGAAATGTCTAACCAATGCTCCTATTTTCTACAATCTCCACCTAAGCAGAAGAAAGCGAATCCCTCTTCTATTTGACATTTCTTCTAATATTGGAAACATGTATCCTGCCCTACATTTTCTCTTCTCCAGGATAAGTACTCATCATAGTCCTGGGAAAGACAAGAGATCTCTTCAAGAAAATTAGAGCCATCAGGGGTACATTTCATGCAAAAATGGGCATGATAAACGACAAAAATCATAGGGACTTAACAGAAGTAGAAGAGATTAGGAGGAAGTCACAAGAATACACAGATGTACTGTGCAAGAGGGATCTTAACATTACTGATAACCATGATGATACTGATATAGAGTCAAATATCCTGGAGAATGAAGTCAAGTGTGCTTTAGGAAACATTGCTAATAATAAGGCTAGTAGAAGTGACAGAATTCCAGCTGAGCTACTTAAAATTCTCAGAGAAGATGCTGTTAAAATGCTTTAGTGGGGGCAGCTGTATGGTGCTGCAGGGGCAGCGAGGTGGCGCAGTGGATAAAGCATCAGCCCTGGATTCAGGAGGACCTGATTTCAAATCCAGACTCAGACACTTGACACTTACTAGCTGTGTGAACTTGGGCAAGTCACTTAACCCTCATTGCCCAAACAAAACAAAGAAAACAAAACAAAAAAAGGGATAAAATAAAGTGCTTTAGTCAATATGCCAGGAAAACTCAAGAGTGTCTACAGGATTAGACAAGATCAGTTTTTGTTCCAGTCCTAATGAAGTACAATGCTAAGGAATGTTAAAATTACCATTTTTTTTTCTGATTTTACAACCTAGTGAGGTTATGGTTGAGATTCTGTTGGCTGGGTTTTGACAATATGGTAACCAAGAATTATCAGAAGAGCAGGCTGATTTTCAAAGAGGAAGCAGAACTAGAGACCAAATTGCTAACATTCATTAGATTATGGAAAAAGCAAAGGAATTCCAAAAGAAAAAAAAAACAGCATCTACTTCTACTTCATTTACTACATAATGTCTTTGTGTGGATCACACAAAACACAATATGTCCTCAAATTGATGAGATTACCAGATCATCTTGTCTCTTGAAGAACCTGTATGCAGGCAAAGAAGCAACAATTAGAACTGAACAACTGTTTTTTTGGGATCCGAGGGGGAGTGTAAGAAGGCTGTTTGTTGTCACCTTGTTTATATAACTTAAATGTAGAGTACATAATGTGAAATGCCATGGTGGATAAAGCAAAGGTCATAATTAAGGTTGTTGGAAGAAATATCAACCATCTCAGATATGCAGATGATACCATTCTGATGGCAGGAAGCAAAGAAGAATTAAGAAGCCTCCTTGATGAGGGTGAAAGAGGAGATTGTAAAACTAGCTTGAAGCTTAACAACAAGAACAAAACCTAAGATCTTGGCAAATGTTCCTATCACTTCCTGGCAAATAGAGGGAGAGGAAATGGAAGCAGTGTCAGATTTTGTATTCTTGGACTCAAAGATCACTTTAGATGCCCATTGCAGCCATTAAATTAAAAGATGGTTGCTTCTTGGAGGGGAAGCTATGTCAAATCTGGAAAGCATACTAAAGGGCAGAAAAATTGCCTTATATACACACACACACACATATATCCACATATATATGAATGTATATATATATATGTGTGTGTGTGTGTGTATGTGTGTACACACACAAAGCCTTACCAACTTTGACTATATATTTAGCTATATATGACTATATTTGTATGTAGCTATATCCTTATATATGTGTTTATACATACATATATGCATACATACATGCATAAATATATCCTTACCAGCTTTCTCTCTGTGTCTGTCTCTGTCTCTCTCTCTGTGTTTTTTTTTTTTCCCCAATAGTAATGTATGGTTGTAAGAGCTAGACTATACAGAAATCTGAGCATCACAGAATCAATGCTTTCAAAGTGTGGTGCTAGAGAAAACTTTTGGAGTCCCTAGAACATCAAGGAGATCAAATCATCTAATACAGAAATGGATTCAAATAACTCACTGGAAGGTCAAATAATGAAACTGAGCCTTAAAGACTTTGGCAACCAAATGAGAAGACAGGACTTTCCCCCCCAAATCCTGATGTTGAGAAAGACTGAGGATAGTGTCATGGAGGCAATCAACATGAGCTTGGACAGACTTCAGGAGAAAGTGGAGAAGAGCCTGGCAGCCTGTGGTCCATGAGGTCATGAAGAGTTAAACGTGACTGAATGAGTAAACAACAGCAACGACAAAAATGAGATTTAAAATTAATTTGAAACAAAAAGGTAACTTCAGAATTAGTGTATGCCTGGCAACAGGTATGAATTTCTATACAACAGTATTCACATTTTATACCTATTTATCTATGTCAGTAAGAAGCAGCTTGGCATATTGGAATGAACCTTTGGCTTGGATTCAGCTAATTCTTGAATCTGAGTCCTGACTCTAGACTCCTGCCATTTTTGTGACCTTTCTCAGCATCTTTTTCCTCACCACAAAAATATGCCAGATAATACCCCTACCACCTACCTCAAAAAATTTGGGAAATATTTTATAAATTTTAAAATATTATACATAAAATGATTGATTAATGTTTGAGATTTTATAGCAACTTAAAAGTTGATCTATGATGTGTAAAAACACAGTCTTGTCTAATAAATATAATTCATAGGACTCTCACTCACACATTCTACATCTTAGCCAGATAGCCTATGTGTTGTTCCCTAATCACCACATTCTATATTCTGATGTGATACTGTTAAGCAGGTAAATCCTTGTGTCTGGAATGCCTTCCCTTCTCACTTCTACCCTCCAGGAATGCCTAGTTTCCTTTGAAGAATAACTTATATGCCACTCAAAAAATGCAAACGCTCTATTTTTCAGTGCATTCTTATTCATGTCTCTGTTGTCTCCATCACCTCTAGGAGAATGGAAATTTTTGGAGAGCAGGGAATATTTCTTTTTCTGTCTTTGTATCTCTAATGCCTGACATATAGTAAACCCTTGGTAGTTGTTTATTGAGTTGAATTAAATTAAATTCTAAAACAATCAAATACAAACATTCCTGGATAATGGGGTCTTTTTTGTTTTTATTTTTGTTTTGTTTTTACAAACCACAGGCTTAGGGAAAACAAAATTCTGGTCACTAGCAAACTTGAAAAAGGCCAGTCTTTTATCTATTTGAATTTACAGTCCTACACTATACTTCAATGATACCTTAGGTATAATTGACTTAAAGGTGATATGGTGAACATTCTTCAATAATTTTGAAGAAAAACACATTTTTTATTAACTCAAAGTTTATTTCTTTACTTTTCCTTAAATTATTCAATCCCCAAATTTGATCTTACCTTGTGTTATATGGTCTGAGAAAATCGGTCTGGTATCTGCTTCTGGAAAAAAAATGCAAATTGACCTGAAATGTTTTTTTTAATGCAGTTTTAAAATCATTCCTTTATATAACACAATTGAACAATTTTCTTGGCCTTGACTAGTGAGTTAGAGGCACTTGTCCATTCTTTGCCTTCCCCTAAATGATTGGGCTCTTGGTCTAGATAGAGGGTTGGCTCAGGGGAGGGTCTCTTGATAATGGTGAAATCACACCTTTTCATTTGGAGTCCTTAGTCACACAGTTGGGGTTTTTTTATGCATCTTAAGGAATGACTAGAAGATTTACTAGAAAAGTTGTCAAAATATTGACACAGATATTTATGTGTTATGTAAAAGAGTTGACTATTGAAGTGGAGATAATAGCCATAGTTTTACTGAAAATCTGCATCAATTTGAAGAAAATATCTGCAGCAATTTTCTAAATGGAAACTTTAATAGGGCAGAAAAAACATCTGTGGGAACACTTGTTATTTCTTTTAAAATTATTCAGGAATGTTGTTTTATTCTATCTAATAAATTCAGTTTTTTAGATTGTGCCCTGGTACAAGATGATGATATACATCAGAAATGTTACTATTTTCCTGCTTATATAAACTACTGTACTAGGGATAGACAAAGTGAATTAGAAAGACAGTCTAGGAATTTATTATCTAAGAAAATGTTGCTTGGATATTATGGGAGAAGAAAATGTTAGGAGAAGGGGCTAGGTGGGATATTCCCTTATCTTCCTTATCCTATGATCTGGTAGAATAAGATAAACCAATTTTGAGTAAGTGCATTGAATAAAGGATATTCTGAACATATACTTCCCTAGGATGTAGGGTGGTAGCTTGGCATAGTAGAGAGAACTGAAAGCAAGGAAAAGCTGATTTGGACTACTGTCTCTGGAACATGCTGGCTGTTTGACCTTGGGTAAGTACTTTAACCTCTCAGTGTTTTAATCAACTCTTTCAGAGTATACATTCAAGGGAAGGTGCTGTACTGCATTGTCCTGGCAGTTATCCATACCAATAAAATCACAGCTCCATTGGAGAGAAGTTTGAGGAGTGTCAGAGGAAAGAGGAAAAAAGTGAAAGAGAGAGGCAAAAGATTAGAGTGATACAGACAAAGGCATAGGGGTAGAGAAAGAAAGAGACAAAGAGACAGAAATTGTATAAGAGGTTGAGAGAGTGAGCTTTATGGGTAGGTGAGAACACCTATAGCAATTGCCTATTTACTTAAGGTAAACATAGGATGAAATCTACATCTGTGTATGTTAGACCTATGATAGTCTACCACCCTAACAATGAATATTTTCTTTTAAATTTGATTGAGAATGATGATTTTGATAATGCATAATTTCTCCAGTTGCTACTAATTTCAAATGTGTCCTTTGTGCTTCATTTACGTTAATATGTGTTATATATTTTTCTCTGCCAGTAATTCTTGTACATTTCTAAAATAAAACACAATATCACTCCTTTTAGAACCATATATTTTGTTTTATTTGTATGACTGTTTCTCTGTTATTCTCTGAACAATAACAATATCCAATTCTTCCAAAAACCTTAATGGATTAATGATAAAATTGAGCTGTTTATGAGACAAAGGACATTTTTTTTTTATAAATTGGTCCCTTGAAGATCAGAAACTAATCTTTACACAAACAAAATAATCATCCCCTTTCTTACATTTTGACTCAGATGCTCAGCCATAAATTTTAGAAGTGTTATGATAGTCCCTGACAACAGTGCTAGCCATCATTATTAAGCTATACTAATACCCAGTGATTAAAAGCTAAAATGACTTTCCAAAGTGTTTAAAAAACCCTCCATGGATTTTAGTCATATTTGTTCTACAATTCACTATCCATGTGTTTGAAGTAATAATGTGATTTTGAGAAAAAGAATATACATATGTCATGCTTCTTGTATGGAAAATACAAATGATTTTTCTCTAATATTTCTCATAGATGTCTTTCATCTACTTAACCCTTGCTTCTTAAGGTACTATCCCTCACTTCCCCTTCCAGATTTCCTGACCACCAAGTTATTGCTTCTAGATATTTACTTTAGAAGAGCTTCATGAAGCAAACAAAATTCCAGGTGTAGTTAAAAGATAAAACAAAATATGTATAAAAAGTTAGCTTTAAATATTTATGCCTTCACAATGATACCATGCCTTTCACCAAGTATATAATCAACCATATTTCATATGATAAGAAGAGAAATGATGAAAGCTTTGATGCATTTTGCAATCAAATAACAAAGCTACCCGTTAACCAAGATTATGCAGAATAGGAATTATAGGGATTGTTGGAATTCAGAGCTGTTTTGCAAAAAGTGCATTTTGAAACATTTATCTCTAATGAAACCAATTTTTTTTTTTTTGCTAGGACATTGGACACAATTAAAACAGAAGGGAAAAAAAAAACAGAAGGGAAAGTACTGAAATAAACAAAAGCTTTTATGGGTTTGGGATCAGACTCTCTAAGAGTAGAAGTTCCTTGAAGACAAGCATGATATTATCTATTTCTGGATCTCCATAATAAATTCTCTACTTGTCAACAGGCATCTTCCAAGCATCAACTATATGGCAGACATGATGCTAAGCTCTGAGGATACAAAGAGAAGCAAATAAAAGTCTTTCCTTTGAAGACTATACTTAGCCAAGTGTCCCAAGTAGGATTTGAATTCACCTTTCCCTGTTTCCTTGGTCTATGCTTTCAGAGGTCATGCTGCCTCTTGAAAGTCCAGATATTAAGTATGAATTATAATCTATCATATGTTTAAATTATTCCCTAACAAGTACAATTTTATTTTATATGAACATGCTCCCTGGTTATTTTATGTATAATAAATTAAATGCTACTATTTTATTTCTGCCATTGGAAAAAAATGACCAATATATTTTAGTATCAAAGTATATAAGAATATCTTATGATTACATCTTTTACTTTTTAGGAGTCCTGTGGTTAGGGGTCTGGATTCATTTAATACTTGCTTTCTGCATGGAGACTTCTAATATTGACCCTCTTATAATAGCATCCCATTCTGCTTCTTGATAACGGTTGAAAAGTGTCTCCTTCCATTGAGCCTGGATCTGCTTCTTCACAACTTTCAGAGCTACTTCTTCTCTCAGGGACTAAAATAAAACAGACATTTATGTTTGAACAGGTAAAAATGTAAATTACTCTTACCTGCCTAAAAGTGCCTTTATCAGGGAAAAAAATCAGGAGATATGAGCATTACTTCCAATTTGAATATATATGAATTCCAAGTTGATGGCTATTCATAGATAACAGAATTTCAGAAAGGTGTCAGTTTGATTGTAGAAAAGTATTCATTTACCTATTTGCCTATAGAAGTGAAAATACAATTAAATATGGATTTTTTTAAATGCCATCTTCAAAAGTTTCTTTCGAGTTAATATATAAATATAAAAAGACATAAAATTCACTCAGAGATAGAGTATTTGATATAACTGGGTTTTAAACATGTGTATTTATCATTTCCTCATAGAGATGAAGAAATTAGATTATGGTTCCTTTAATTTGTTGAGCTGGAATAAGAATGCCTTAAAAGATTTTCGTTTTTCCTTATTTATTAGTTATCTAGTAATAGATGCATCAACAATAAAATGTTTATATATGCATATGCATATGCATATATGTATATGTATGTGTATGTATTTGTATATGTGTGCATGTGTATGTATATTGTATGAATATATGTATTTGTGTGTGCATACACGCAATTGGACCAACAGTTTACAAGTTTCAGTGTAATAATAGTGAATTGGTAATGAACCAGCTTCACTTTTGCAACCCTTCCATCTGCTAACTTAAAATTGATGAGTTAATAACATTAGAAGCCCCCTCCCCCCTCCTTTTTTTGGTTATCAGAATGGAGGCATTTCTTAAATATCCATGTCTGGATGGTAGAAGGAGATTTGTAGAGATGATCTAATATGACTTCTGCTGGTTATGAAGAAAAAAAAATTTTTCTCAGAACCTACACAACCACCTTACCTCCCTATTTAGGTCAAGGACACCACCAGTTTTCCTCTTATCCAAGTTTAAAACCTGGAAGCCATTTAAGATTTTCATTATCAATCACTCCTCCTCCCACTCCCACTCCTTCCCTGACCAACCAGAGCTAATCAGTTGCCAAGTCTTGTCGATTTCTTTTATATCTCCAATATCTGTCTCCTTCTCTCCACTCCATGGCCAGAGCTATAACTCAAGTCCATATAATAACTCCACTCAATAGCTCAACATTGTCATAATTGATCTCCTGACATTCAATCTCCCCCTCTCTAATTCTTTCTCCAGGCAGCTGTCAAACTGATATCATACTTAAAGCAAAGGTCTTATCATGTCACTCTTGCTTAAGATGCTTCAGTGGCTCCCCAGTGCTTTTAGAATGATATGCAAAGTTCTCCATTTGTAAGTTAAAGCTCTTCACATTCTGGCCCCACCTTACAGAACTTTCTCTACTATCAATCAATCAATCAATCAATCGGTGCCTATGTATTAGGTGTAGAGGCAACTAGGTGGCACAATGGATAGAGCACAAGCCCTGAAGTTGGGAGGACCTGAGTTCAAATCTCACCTCAGACACTTAATGTCTGTGTGACCATGGACAACTCACCTCAATTGCCTTAAAACATCCAGAGGCATCTCCAGTTGTCTTGATATATATCTTGCTACTGGACCCAGATGACTCTGGAGGAGAGAGTGAGGTTGGTGACCTTGCACAGGCCTCCTTCATTTAAATTCAATTCAGCGCAAGTCATGATATCTGTCATGATCCTCTTTGAGAATGAAGAACAAACAACAATGCATTAAGTGCCTACTACATTAGCAGTCTGAATGCAGATTGAAGTGTACCTCTTTTCTTTATTTGTTTTTCTTGTTGTTTTTTTTCCTTGCTTTTGTTTTCTTTTGTTACATGGCTAATATGGAAATATGTTTTGGATGACCCATATATAATTGATATCAAATTGCTAGCTTTCTCAAGGAAGGGAAAAGGTGGGAAAGAAGGAAGGAATTTGGAACTCAAAACTTTTAAAATTAAATTACTTTTCATGTAATTGGGAAATATTTAATGAAAAAATAATATATATATATTTAAAAATTAAATTCCCTTTCATATATATGTATATATGCACTCACACAAAAATGTGTGTATTTATACAGAATACATACAAAAGTATGCAAAATAATTTGGTAGTGGCAGGGTGAATAAATAGCAACTAGGTTTTTGGAGGTGAGAACCTAAGGTAGCAAATCTGTCTAGCCAAACCATCCTACTTCCTGTTCCACATAAGTGACATTCAATATCTTGCCTCTATTATTTTTCAAAATCTGCCCCTATGCCTTAAATCATCTTTTTACCCTTACCTCTTGAATCCCCTAGCTCCATTCAATGCTTAGATCAAGTGCCACCTTTTTGAAGACTTTCCCAGTTATTGGTAGACCCCCCTCCCCCCAAATCGCTTTATGCATTTGTACATATCCAGAATTTACTTATTTGTGAACATGTTTGTCTCCTTCTGGCCTCATGTATGGAGATTGCCTTATTTTTGTATTTGTATTCTCAATACCTAGTATAATGCCTGGAAAACAGTAGACACTTAATGAGTGCTTATTAATTAATGGATTTGAAATATCTTCTCAGTGTAAATAGTGACACATTCTTTTGGGGGGGCAGGGCAATGAGGGTTGTCACTTGGTCAGGGTCACATACCTAGTAAGTGTCAAGTGTCTGAGGCTAGATTTGAACTCAGGTCCTCCTGAATCCAGGGCTGGTGCTTTATCTACTGCACCACCTAGCTGCCCCACTTATTCACTTTTGAAGTATGAGTTTAGTTATTGATTGATTTTTGATCAAAACTGGATATATATGGGCAAACATTATGATTCAGTACAGAGGATGACTCTATAATAGTCCAAGGGCTAAGGAAACAACTGATCCTTGTATTTATTTTCATTCTTCCCACCATACTTTTGAGGATACAATGCCTACAGTTTGATACTTTAGGTGAACACTGAGGCTTACTGGAGCAGGCAGGAGCCACAAAGTAAGGTAGAGAGAAGTATGTTTTTTTTTGTTTGTTTGTTTTTTAAATCATAAAAGTATTTTATTATTTTCCAGTTACATGTAAAGATAGTTTTCAACATTTGTTTTCATAAGATTTTTAGTTCCAAATTTTTCTCCCTCCCTCCCTTCCCTCCCCCCTTCCCCAAGACAGAGAACAATCTGTTATAGGTTATATATGTACATTCACATTAAACATATTTCTGCATTAGTCATGTTGTGAAAGAAGAATCAGAACAAAAGGGAAAAACCTCACAAAAGAAAAAAAACAAAAACAAAAGTAGAAATGGTATTATTGAATCTGCGTTCAGAATCCACAGTTCTTTTTTCTGGATAAGGAGAACATTTTTCCATCATGAGTTCTTTGGAACTGCACTGCTAAGAAGAGCCAAGTCTATCACAGTTGATCATCACACAATGTTGCTGTTACTGTGTAAAATGCTCTCCTGGTTCTATTCACTTCACTCAGCATTAGTTCACTTAAGTCTTTCCAGGTTTTTCTGAAATCTTCCTGCTCATCATTTCTTACAGCACAATAGTATTCCATTACATTCATATACCACAACTTGTTCAGCCATTCCCCAAATGATGGGAATTCCCTTGATTTCCAATTCTTTGCCACCACAAAGAGAGCTGCTATAAATATTTTTGTACATATGGGTCCTTTTCCCTTTTTTATGATCTCTTTGGGATACAGACCTAGTAGTGGTATTGCTGGGTTAAAAGGTATGCACAATTCCATAGCCCTTTGGGCATAGTTCCAAATTGCTCTCCAGAATGGTTGGATCAGTTTACAACTCCACCAACAATGCATTAGTGTTTATATTTTTCCACAGTGATAAGTGAGGTTTAGGTGTTTTCTGGGGGCAAATCCTAAAATTAAGACTAACAACCACAGAAGTGTAGTTCCCAGGAACAAACAGAGGGATCCCTTCAGTCACTGGCACCAGAACTGACATTTGGACTGGAATGATTTCCTTGCAGTTGCACTGAATATCCATACTCAGTGGCTTGCAAGGATTATCTCACTCTACTTTCTGCAATATCTTGACTCATCATCAATGTCACAGAACATGAGAATATAATTGTTGTTATTAAACCTTATTGCTTTTTATGTAGCTGAGTTCTATACTCATGGCTGATTCATAAAGGGATAGGGACTGAATTGGTTTAATTTTATTAGTATAGAGAATTCCCATGGAAGAAACTCCATCTACAAATGCAGATAGGAAACTTCTCTGAAACTTATGGTCTTATAAAGTTTCCAGAGGACACTGAGAGCTCAAGTGGCTGACCCAACGTCAGATAGCCACCGGTAAGTGTCAGAAGTGGGATTTTATCCCAGGTATTCCTGGCATCAAAGACAGCTCTCTAAGCTATTTCTTACTACACACTGCCTTTCATGTACTGCAGATATAGAGACCCCAATACAGTGAATACTAGAGCATTTGATGCTTACATACTCCCCACTTCCTATCAGCAGCTCTTCTTGGTTTCAACTTTATATAACAGCATAACTTTCCTCTTTGTCCCCTTCCTGTCCCTACCTTTTAGTTCCCTTTTTTGTGTTGTCTTTCTGTATTAGATTGTAAGCTCCCTAAGGCCACATACCATCTTTTTTTTTCTTTTTTCTGGGCAATGAGGGTTAAGTGACTTGCCCAGGGTTACACAGGCAGTATGTGTCAAGTGTCTGAGGCCAGATTTGAACTCAGAACTTCCTGAATCCAGGGCCAGTGATTTATTCATGGTGCCACCTAGCTGCCCCAGCATCTTTAAAAAAAAATTGTATCCATTTAAGTGAATTGAGATGGAAAATACATTTCTATTTAAAAGATGTCAATAACACAATAATATCAAGATCAATTGAAATAAAATTATATATGTATATAACTCTATCATGTACACACATATATTCAATATTGATATTTATATTTAGTATGAATCTATATACAAATAAATACTAGCTAATATTGGAAAATATTTCATCTTTCAAGGAGTTAATTTAACTTTTTTTAATTCTCCCTGGTCTTGAGCCCATTTTATATCTCCTAAATAAATGAATGTCTTTCAAATCAGAGGGAGTCATATCAGAATATTTGATTAATCACTTGATAATCATGGATTCATCAACTTATATAACTTGTGTTTTTTTAAATTAATGTGCTATTCCTATAGGTATCAGCTTGGGGTAAGCATATTTTAAATTTATTAATATTATATACTAGTAAAGAATTGACCACATGTCTCCCTAACTTCCCATGGTCTCAGGTTGCATGGTAGAGAAATCTGGGAGAGAGCTTCAGCGTGGCAGTTAATGTGAGCAGGAGACCCATGCTGTCAGTATGTGGTCTCGAGATCCAAGAGAGTTCAGAAGACCTACAAGCCAGAGAGCCAAGAGTGTACACCAAAAGAGAGCCCTGTCCTCTTGCCAAGGTTTTAATCCCCTTTAGATAGAGGTGGGTTGTTATATATTGATCAAAGCTAATTGATTAGCATCATTCAATTCCATTGGTTGACATGATTTTTTTGGGGGGTGTTGCAATGAGGGTTAAGTGACTTGCCCAGGGTCACACGGCTAGTAAGTGTCAAGTGTTTGAGGCCAGATTTGAACTCAGGTCCTCCTGAATCCAGGGCCGGTGCTTTATCCACTGTGCCCCCTAGGTGCCCCGGTTGACATGATTTGAAGGTGGTCTAAATTAAAATGAACTCTACAGATGACATCAGGGAAATGACTGCAAAAGACCCCTACTGAAGTTGCTCCAGGCAAAGTCCACTATCTAGCTGTAGTTTGATCCCATCAGTCCTTCACTGAGTTAAACAGAAGGGTCTATTTTCATTTCTTTTCTTCCCTTGAGTTTGTCCCAAATAAGATTTGCTGAGATTTGTCAAGAACTGAACTTTTTAGAGTGTGGGGGAGATGAAAAGCACTAAGAAACTGATCCCTTGGTCCTCTAAGAAATCCCTTGTTAATATTTTTCTTACAAATGCCACTAAAAACATACAAAACAACTTTTTCATCCCATTACAATGTTCACCAATGATATTTAATTGTCTTTGGGTCTCAATAAAAATATAATTCTTCATATATGCCAAAGAAAGATAGAGACAAAAAGACCTTGAATTTGAATTCAGTTAGTCAACAAACATTTATTAAGAACCAATTATGTAGCAGGGACTTTGCTAAAGTATGGGTCATACAAAACGGCAAAAGACAGCCTTTCCTGTTTTTCTTTTTGGTGTAGCAATTGGGGTTAAGTGACAGCTAGTAAGTGTCAAGTGTCTGAGGCCAGATTTGAATTCATGTCCTCCTGAATCCAGGGCCAATGCTTTATCTGCTGCACCACCTAGCTGCCCCAATAGCCTTTACTTTCAAGGAACCCACAATCTACTGAGGGAGACAACAAGCAGAAAAATATGCACAATCAAGCTATATACAGGATAAATAGGAAATAGCTAACAGAAGACAATCACTAGAATTAAAAGGGGTTGGTAAAAAGATCAATCTATTTATTTTTTTAGGTTGAGGGGTAGACAATGGCTAGGATATGAAAGGTTTTGAAAACCAAACAAGATTTTGTATTCAAACCTGGGAATGATAGGGGACCATGGATTTCATTGGGTAGCGGGGTGACATGATCACATATGCCTGGATAAAGGCAATAATTAAAAATACTAGGTAAAATATGTCCAGGTAATTATGTATATGTATGTGTATATGTGTATGTATGTGTGTATATATTTGCGTGTATGTATGTGTATGTATATTTTACATCTATGTATATGAGTATATATATGCATGTATGTGTATTGTATATATGTATATTTACACATATACCCATATATACACATGTGTATGTGTATTATCCAGGTAAAATACACCAAACTTTAAGCTATGATGCTCTATGTCAAAAGACTTACTTGCCAGTACCAAACACAATATTAGTTTTTTCATGTTTTTTCTGAACAATAAATGAATAAGATTTTTAAAGTACCCCCCCAACCCCATACATTTTTTCTTTTATTTTGTTTTCGTGGGGCAATGTGGGTTAAGTTACTTGCCCAGGGTCACACAGCTAGGATGTGTCAAATGTCTGAGACTGAAGTCAATTTTGAACTCAGGTCCTCCTGAATCCAGGGCCAGTGCTTGATCCTCTGTGCCACCTAGCTGCCCCAGCCCCATACATTATTAATGAAACACAAGGATCATCATCCCAATGCAACTGTAGAAAGATTTATACTTCAAAAAATAAAGAAAGAAGGGAATTGTTCAATGTCCTCATAAATGCATTAAAAAAAATATGGAAACATTTCTGGAACAAAGAGAAACCAGATCTTAAGTAAAGAGATATCATAAAGACAGAGATGCTCTGGGTCTGCCAAGTTTAAACATATCTTTAGGAACATGAGCAGTGAAGACCAAATGTGTCCTTAGGTTTACCTTATGATATGTAAATCCCAAAAACACACCTTCAAGGAAAAAGGTACCCACCTTGGAGGTTGTCTTAGGACTCCAGGAAGTCCAAATTAGGTTAAGCCCTCCCATGAACCTCCCACAAGGAGGAGATTAAGATAATGAGGAGATAATCTACTTTTTCTCACTATAAATATAACTCCTTCCCCCTATTCAAGACACCTGTCTCCATGGTGCCTTCCCTGTGGTCACTCACAGTATTGCAATAAAACTTGGGAAATGGAGTCACTAAGTCTTTGGGATACCTCGAGATCAATTTGATCAATTAAGTCTGATCAATTAAATCCATCCTACATCAATTTCATCTTGAAAAAATGTGGCCCCTTCAGAAAACCAAGAAAGGTCATGATAAGTGGGCCAAAATCATTCACCATTCACTATTAAAAAAAAAAAACTTACAGACAAAACCACATGCTACAAATATCCCCCCTAAAAAGCCTTGAGAATTCATCAGCATGAATAAGACTATTGCTCAAACATACCATTGATTAATGAACATTGAAGAATACATTTTAATAGATATTTCTATAAATATTTTTTGTAGATATGGGTCCTTTGCCCTTTCCTTTGATCTTTTTGGAGGCACAGAACTATTAAAGTATATTACCTTTTCTTAAAGGAGGAAACACCTTTAATCTAATCAAACCAAGCTTCCATGTGATGAATTCTTTTATTTGCATAGACAAAGTTAATCCCCAAGTTTAAAGACAAAAACAGTAATGGGGCTGATAGGGATTGAAAATAAAATAGCATACTGATTTTCATTAAACATTTGTAGTTTTTTGGAATTTTTCCATTTGTAATCATAGAAGTAGTTTCAGAGATATTTTATCCTGCTGAAGTTTTGTTATACATTGTTTCTGGACATTTGTCAATTAGTTTTATCTCTTGGAACAAAAGAAGAATTAAACAATCTTGAACAATGAATATGCTCACAACAATGTAATATATAGGGATAAATGTGATCCATGGAGCCCCCCACATTCATAAAAACTGTGTGTTCCCTTTGACGATATTCTTTCTTTCTTAATTTTTTTGCTGGGCAATGAGTGTTAAGTGACTTGTCCAGGGTAACATGGTTAGTAAGTGTCAAGTGTCTGAGGCTGGATTTGAACTCAGGTCCTCCTGAATCCAGGGCCAGTGCTTTATCCACTGTGCCACCTAGCTGCCTAGCTGCCCCTGATGATATTCTTTCTATACTACTTTAAAAAAAATTCTTAAATCCAAAAAGTTTATTTTTTTTCTCTGTTTAGAATTTTATTTTCCAAATTACATGTAAAAACAAATTTTGGCATCAATTTTTAAAACTTTGTATTCCAACCACCTCTGTTTTGTGGGGTAACTTGAACATGAAGCTATGCTTACAAATTTAACTTTGGTAATGGAATAAGTTTCTAATTCTATTGCATTAGGATTACAAGAATTGGAAGAGTGCTTTAACTCTCTGGCAAATGTGGTCCTAGACTTAGGCGGAGTCTGTACGGTACAGAACACCTCCTGAAGTATGAGCTGCCATGCAGAGATTACCTGGATGGCTGAAACTGTTCACAACTGCTTGCTTCATCCAGTTTTTCATAGAACTCAGATTTATTCTGTATTAGGCTCCCTGTTGCCCCTTGGTCTGGTTGTAAATCATTTGTGTCTTGTGTTGTGGTTCTTATATTTGTAACACTAGTTCCTACATCTCCCTCAATTCATAAACCCCTCATGGGCCCCTACTTCGCCCCCACTCAGCAGAAGCAGTAATAGAAGAGATGATCTTCGTCCTTTTTCCTGGGGTATATGAAAGGAGGGAATGATGTAGGAGGCAAAAAAGGGTTAATAGAAAAACCTAAGACCCAAGCTCTAGAACACATATTAGCTCTAAAAGGGAGTCAGATCTCAGTTAATGGATAACTTATGTTAGGTTCTCATACCCATAGTGATCAACATCCATAACGGACAAGAATGGGTCAGGTCAAAATAACAAATAAAGGAAAAGACAACCTATAGAAATTCTAATGAAAAATGATTATATTTTGAAACTAGCCATGGGAATCAGAAAGAGACATGCGCAGAAAAGGTCAAATTTGTCCCCAGATTCACCTTATGACGTGTAAACCCCCAAAATACACCTCCACTGAAAAAGGTACCTGCCTCGGGGGTTGGCTTAGGACCCCGGGAACTCCAAATTAGTATAAGCTCTCCCCTGTACCTCCCCAGAGGTGGAGAATATTATAATGAGAAGGACAGGCCCTCCCCTGTACTTCCCCAAGGTGGAGATTATTATAATGAGACTGATAATCAATTTATCCATACTATAAATATAACTGTCTTTCCTTTCCTTATTGGAGAGATACCTTTCCACTATCCTGGTTCTCTCCCTGTGGTAACCCACAGTATTGCAATAAAACTTGGGAAACTGAGTCACTGAGTCTTGTAATTCTTTTGGGACGACTCACAATCAATTGGACCCCTAAATTCCAGCCCACATCACTACCATTTAAAGTGGTAAGTACAGCTAAACCGCTACTGTATAACCTAAGCATACATGCCTTTCACCTGGTTTGTAGCCCTGGTTTATGTCTTTATGCCAGTGGTTTCACTGACAAGGTTTTTCCTACCTAAAGGCTTGTTAAATAATCATCTATTTTCAACAAACTTGGCTATTTCTCATTTTACTACTGACAATCCATAGGCAAGCTTTATAATGCCACAATTGATACTGTGCTATATTTTAGACTTAATTTTGGCATTCGTTCATTCACTTGCCCATTCATCCAGGATTTATTGAGCATCTTCTGTGTGCTCAGAGTTGAACTTCATTGCTTGCAGAAGCACAAGAGAATTAGGGCTTACAATCTAGTTGAGAAGACAAAGCATAAATACACAAAATACCTAGAGAATAATTAGAAAGTGAAATGAACAAATGGAAAATAATACATGGCATAAGCTGCATGCATCATGACTAAAGAGTGAATGTTGCCCGGTGTCTGTAACAAGGGAGAACGATTAGCAAATTAATTAACTAGGGTCCTGTTCACATTCTCTTGTCATCTCATTTTTTGTTTGTTTGTTTTTAACTAAGATGGGTTGCTCTCATTAAATTCAATAATGCCTGAGGAAAATGATACTGTTGGAATTGACACAACTGCACATGTCCACAACCATAACACTTCAGGACCCTATACTTAATAAACAATGTTTTATCTAGATTCCTATATCCCAGATGTGAAATTGTACTTAAGATGACACTTTTTTTCCCCCCACAAAAGAAGTACAAGTAAAATCTTGGTCATGAATTTTCTAATTATTTTTCTCTGGCACAGCTATTAGACATTGTTTTATCTACATCCATAACTTTAGAAAAGTGCTGAGCCACCCATGGTGAGTAGTTCCAAGCTACTTTTAGAAAATTCCTTAAGGGGGTGAAGCTGGGTCTTGAAGGAAGTAATGTTTACATAGAGTATTATAGTGGACTTTGATCTATGAAAGAGTGTGGGAAAGGGTCTTTATCGAAATATCTTGAGCAATAACAAAGTTGAGAAGTAGTGATTATATGTGGACAATGGAAAGTAGATTTAATTTGATTTTCCTCAGGGGCTAAATTTTGCCACCAGCTGCTCAGTTTGGTTTCTACTGCAGTATCATCTTTTCTATCACTTTCATTTTGTTTGTTTTTTGTTGTTGTTTGTTTGTTTGTTTGTTTGGTTTTTTTTTGTGGGGCAATGAGGGTTAAGTGACTTGCCTAGGGTCACACAGCTAGTAAGTGTCAAGTGTCTGAGGCTGGATTTGAACTCAGGTCTTCCTGAAACCAGGACCAGTGCTTTATCCACTGTACCACCTAGCTGCCCCCTTCAGTATCATCTTAATCATGCCCCCTGAGCAAAGTACCCTCAGGCACTCCATTCTCCTTTTTAACTTTTTTTTTTTGCTTTGTTTATTGTATTTCCCTTTTAGATTATAAAGGCAGAGATTGTCTTTCTTTTTCTTCTTTGTATCCCCAAACTTTATCACAGAGCCTAGAAAATTATAAATACATTTAAAATATTGACTGACTAGAAGGGGAAGCCCAGCGTAGTAAAATCCTTCCTGGAGTATTCTCTTTGGGAGACATAGTCCTGTCGGTAGGAATATGTGTGATCCATAAGCTCTGAGCTTTGACTTCCTTCTCCTCCCCTGTGTTTCTGCCTTTTGGCATTTTTCTCCTACTTCAGAGTTCATCTGATATGTCATCTTCTCCAGGAAGCCTTCTCTGCTTTCTTCTCTACCTCCACCCAATATTCAAGATATCCTTTCTTTCTGAAAATCTCTCACATCACTAATTTTTCCAATATTATTTTTTAAAAAATCATTTTATTATATATATATATACACCTCATTTCCTAACTGAAGTATAACCTCCTTGAAGGTAGGCACTGACTGTAGGCATGAAATCTCAGAATAGGAATTTTGAGAGAAAGGAAGATTTAGCAGGAAAGTCCTTCAATCCTTTCTTGAGCCCCTAGCTGGAATTTTTCTCTCCTCTTATTTCCTACTCCTCTTTCAAGCTTTCTTTTGTATGTCTCTACTAGTACAAATAATAAATCCCAGGAAGTGGCTGCATATGTTTGAACTCACACTACTCAAAGTTATAATTCTGTGAAATATGGTGACTAATTCCAGCCCACTGAAAATATGCAGTGAGTATTTGAGCAATATGACCACTTCATGGTATTCATGTGTAATCAGTACTATCACATTTGACCCTGTATCATAATGATCTGGGCACCCATTGGATTGCCCTATTTAATTGAAAACTCCTTTGGAGAGCAGGGACTATGTTTTATTTTCTCTCTGGATTCCCAGCCCAGTGCCCTGCATATAACAGGCCTTTGGTGAATTGAATTGAATTGAACAGAAGTGCTATAAAATTGGCAGCCAATAATACTAAATGAATAATCAGGGATATTTTATCTCACACAAGGAAAGACACAACTTTAGGGAATGGGCAAAAAGAAGGGGTAGGAAGAGAAGATTGGGCAAGGATGGATTGAGATCATAGTTAACTGAAAAATGAAGTACAGCCACTCCTCTAGAGGAAGAGGATACACTTGATTGGGTGCCCAGAATTGTTGTTTGTCCTTCATTCTCAAAGCAGCCCATGACATTGGGGTGATGACATGACTTGTAGTGAATTGAATTTAAATGAGGGAGGGCTGTGCAAGGTCACTAATCTCACTCTCTCCTCCAGAGCCATCTGGGTTTAGTGGTAAGATATACATCAAGATGTCTGGAGATGGCCCCAGATGTTTAAGGCAATTAGAGTTAAGTGACTTGCTCAAAGTCACACAGCTAGTAAATGCCTGAATTCTGATTTGAACTCAGGTCCTCCCAACTTCAGGGCCAGTGCTCTACCCGCTACACCACCTAGCTTCCCTTAGGATACCCAGAGTAGGAAGGGGATTGATGACTGAGATGTATTCCTGCCTAGAACCCTGGTTATACCCAGCACTTTTCCAGTTCTACATTATCAGATACTTGGGCTGACCAACACAACAGGGTCAAACAAATAGAAAAAAGGCTATGTGTTTTATATGGAAAAACTAAAATCAATCACATAATTCATTGGTTTTTCCACTTATATATCACAAGTAGGGAGGCTCTTCTATAAGGTTATATGGGAGATAAACTTTTTTCTAGTACAGGCTATTTCAGATATAGGAAGTTCTGAAGAAGTGACAGGGCAGGGAGACAAAGCAGAGAAAAACAAACAAATAAATAAATAATCAACAATAATAACAAAGTATAAATAAAAATAAGTAACAATAGATTATGATAAAGAATAATGCATAATTGTCCTACCAGAGCAGTGTCAATATACCTATTTTGTATTGCTTGGGATGGCCAAACCAGAAACCTTTTGGTGTCTTATCATTTTCAGTGAGACTGAACACTTTAAAATGACAATCTTTTGAGTCTGTAAAATAAAATTGTGAGTTCTGCCAGTGGCCAAAGAAGGAATAATAGATAAGAGGTGAGTCAGCACTTGTGGAGAGAAAATTGAATCCAATAAAGGGACCAGTGTTATCATCCACGATGGGCTATCTCTATGATACCAGCCAAGATGTTTAAACTTCTTGGTCTTTGGTTCCTTCATCTATTATATGAAAACATCTAGAATCACTTTCAGCTCTAAGAAATGATGATGTTCCTATTTCAGGTATGAACTAGTTAGGGTTTGTCCATACATTCCATTTTGAAGGAACATATGGTAGGAAAAGTACCTTCCCCTCTTCTAGAACGAATCCTTTCCATCCTGATATCACCCCCCCTTTTTGTGATGCAGCCTATGTTACCAGCTTGATAGGTATGAGAGTTATGAGTTAGTAAGAGTGGAAAAGTGAAAATGTGAGGGCAGTTCTCTCAATCATGTGCTTGTTGTGCTCATCTGAGGGTCTAGAGTTGGGTTTTGATTTGTTGCTTCAAGTAATTCAGGTTAGTTTTTTAGAGTTCAATTATTAATGCCCTAGATACTAAGGAGACTGCATCAAAGGATTACAATTTGGCAGGGAGCCTGGGCAGCTAAGGACAAACTGTACACCTGCAAAAGGGAATGGTTTAGCTACTATCTTATTTTACTTCTAATTTCACCACACCTACCACCACCACCAACTGTCCTTAAAAATGAAAGCTATAGGGGCAGCTAGATGACACAATGGATAGAACACAGGCCCTGGAGTCAGGAGGACCTGAGTTCAAATCAGGCCTTAGACACTTGACACTTACTGGCTGTGTGACCCTGGGCAAGTCACTTAACCCCAATTGCCTCACCAAAAAAAAAAAAAAGCTATAAAAGGAGTTGCAGATCTTTTGACACATACAAATACTAATCTAAAAAGGGGTCTAATGGAATGTGATGAACTGGATCTGTTAGCCATGTTGTAGTTAGATTATGTGGGGTACTTGGGCAACAGGACTGAAAGTACTTTTAGTTTAATTGCAGCTACTTCCTATGTAGTCCATGTCTAGAACCTAGAAGTCTCATCTAGTATAATCTCCTGATTTTGTAGATGTGGAATCCAAGTCATAAAGAGGTAAAGGGATTTTGGTTATTATCATTGGGCCTACAGTCAGGAAAACCTGAGATCAAATCTGGCCTCACACTGGCTGTGGGATTCTGGGAAAATAAATAATTTCATCTCCTTTTACCACAGTTTCCTAGAATGTAAAATGAGGGTAATAAAAGCCTCTACTTTGTAAGGTTATTGGCATGTAGTAAGTGTTATATAAAGGCTTCTGTTCCTCCTCCTCCAGTTCCACAGTCCTTTCTGCTACACTATGTTGCATCTCTTGGAAAGAACAGGATAGAATGGGAAGGGAAAAAAGGCTAATCATCCTGGAAATATAAAGTTGTATATGCTCAGAGAACTTAATCGCTTCTCCACGGAGAATTGGATTCTCTCTAAGTTAAAGACTTTAGGACCATTGCTTAACATTTCTCAGTAAAGCATCTTTGCATAACAAAGGTCATTTTATTGGGGAAACATGAGTTTTCACCTGTGTGATGGGCGATCCTCTAAATTGTGTTAGTAACCTGACATGAGACTATATATAAACCATTGAAGTTATATGTCAATTTTCGTGGTCCCCATCTCCATTTGGAAATATTGACTCACATTGTTGTGTTCGTTCAAAAAAATAATTGGAGATAATAAGAGGAATGTGAGATATTAACCAGCTTTCAAGGAGCTGAGTTGATTGATTTATTTATTTTGTCAATCATTTCTACCATTAAGTTTTATTCTCCTAAATTATATGTAAATACAGATTTTCACATCAATTTTCTTTTAAAACTTTGGTTCCAAATTCTCTTCTTCCCACCCTCTCCCCACAAGAACTCAAGCAATTCAATATAAGCTATACAGGAGCAGTCATGCAAAACATTTCCACATTAGCCAGGTTGTAAAGAAAACAGACAAAAACAAAACTTCAGATAAAGGAACTAACAAACAAAAAATTATGCTTCAATCTGTGTTGAGACACCATCAGTTCTCTCTCTGTAGATGAACTGCATTTTTCATAGGACCTTCAGAGTTGTCTTGGATCATAGCATTGCTGAAAATAAGCAAGTCATTCACAGCAGATCATCTTACAGTATTGCTGTTATTTTGTATACGGTACATTTCACGTTGCATCAGCTCATGTAGGTCGTTCTGGGTTTTTCTGATAGTATCCTCAAGGAGCTGTGTTGAAAATGCAGAAAAGCACAAGGAAATTGCTATATGTTAAGAACAGAATATGGAAATAATTACCTGTCAAGACTCATTCGTGAAAATGTGCAGGGAAACCTAAGATTAAATAAAATGTCTAAAGCAATTCAAACAGAATGAGAGGGTATCCCTTTGGTGGAGACCCCTCCTGAAGTGTCATCATGTGGGAAAATGATCCTGGCTCTTTGAAGGCTATTCCAAGAGAGGGAAGCTACTGGAGGATAGCTCCTACCAAGGTAGAAAGTCAGGAAATCAGTTTATTGAACACAACACCACCACCAAAAAATAGAGTGTCATTTGTTTGGGGCATTTTTTGTAAAATTTAGCCATGGTGATAATAATGATATTATTCTTCATATTGGTTATTATTATTGTTTTTTGAACTCTCTGGAATGGGAGCAGATGAGAACATCTCCCAGCTCATTTGACCTTATACCTTCACAAGAAACAGTCACACAAGGTAAGTATTAGAATCCACGTTGTGGAGCAATGTATGTTTTTTTTGAAATGAGAGATCCCCAATGACTTGGTTTCTAGCCCCGCCCCCCACAATTCCCACCTCACAGTAGCCTTTCCATATGATTACACAGTTGACCTGAAAGACTTCTGGGTTGCAAGCCAGCAAGGTCAGTGTCCACACCACCCCCTCCACCTTCCTCTCTACATACCTCAGACATGGCTTTGGATGAGCCCTGCTGGACACTGCACCTTTCTGTAATTATAAATGTCTGTTTTCAGTCACTTCAAAGGTTTCCCAGCCCTGGGAGTCCTTCTTCAAAGACTTTACGCTGCTAAGGAACTTCTGTCATTGACAGGAGCTCCTCCTTTGAACTTTCGCATGCCATTTATTGATTTCCCCTTTCTAAAGATGTTCAGATTAGAAAACACTTCATCCCGTTAGGAGATGTGCACATTTTCATGTTGTTGAGGGGTTAATCCTTTGAAGGTATTTACGTTTTATGGCAATGCCCTTATAAGAAGAAATATGACATTGGCTGCACCACATGCTTTCTGTTGCTTTTCTTCTCCCTGTTGGATCCTTCAAGACCAAGAGTCTTCCAATTTAGCATGTTGTTAGTTTCTGTATTAGGCTTTTGTTCTTTGAGGAAGGGGAGAGAGGGAGCTAAGTAAAAACTAAGAACAAATAAGTCAAAATGAAAGGTTCTGTGTAATGTGGGAATAGTTCTCATTCCAGTCATATAATTTGTTTTACGAGAGTCAGGATACTTTTAATGTACTTAAGGAATATCTGAAAAAGGTCCTGTGATCTCAGGTCTCTTTTGATGCTCTTCATTTTCTAGGTAGCCGTTATATTTTATTTATTTATTCATTCATTTATTATTCATTTAATTATCTATCTATCTATCTATCTATCTATCTATCTATCTATCTATCTATCTATCTATCTATCTATCTATTCATTTGTGGAGCAACAAGGGTTAAGTGACTTGCCCAGGATCACACAGCTAGTAAGTGTCAAGTATCTGATGCTAGATTTGAACTCAGGTCCTCCTAAATCCAGGACCAGTGCTTTATCCACTGCGCCACCTAGCTGCCCCCAGCCATTATATTTTAATAGTTTTTTTCTTTAAAAATGTATATTTCATATACATTTATGCTGCTTATGTAACCATCTACTAAAATAGTTGATAATTTAGTGAATAAAGGAAGTGAAGATAATTTAGTGAAGTAAGAAAGCAAAACTTGGTTCCAGTAAGACCTGTATTTGTATCTGCTGAGTCAGACTGGCTGTGACCCTGGACAAGTTACTCTTTGTGCCTCTAGAGAACTCTCTAAGGTTATTTGTTGTAGAATAGATAATGGTCCTTAAACTTATGAAAATATAGGACCAGTGAACAAATGACCCCCAGAATTATCCATAAAGGCCAATTAATTCATTATTAAATATAGGACTCTTTATATCTTATCATCAGGGCCAGCCTCATGGGCAGCCGAATCACACAAACTACCTGTTGTGATGTTAGAGGCACTGAGAAAGATGAAAGATTGGCAAAAAATCTATAGACTCAGCTCCTAATTATAGATTGTAATTAGACCAATTAAGCTTTCATCTCTTTTCATCTTAAGCTTTTGAACCAAGCATCTAATATAAATGAAAGATCTAAGAACCTATTTTGATTGGGTAAGAGCAGAGGTGTAATGGGGCCAGCTCAAACCAGCTTGTGAGGGCTAATTGTTAAATTTTCAGTACGAGCATTTGCACATTGGAAATAAGCAACTATTACAAATTGGGGCATGATTTATTGTTTTATTCATTATCTAGACTTAAGAAAGTAATGGGGAAATTTTCAATAATATAGATTAAACTTAAAAGTGTTTTACCTTTTTTTTTTTTGTATTTTAGAGAGCTGGTTGTTAAACATTTACTATCATACCCAATGCTTCTGATTTGGCTGGACAAAGGGGAGTAGGAAAAAGATTAAAGCTTATTTTTGTTTTTTTTTTTGGTAGGGCAATTGGGGTTAAGTGACTTGCCCAGGATCACACAGCTAGTAAACGTCAAGTGTCTGAGGTAGGAATTGAACTCAGGACCTCCTGAATCCAGGGCCAGTGCTCTATCCACTGCGCCACCTAGCTGCCCCTTAAAGCTTAATTTTTGGGAGGTTAGATGGGGAATTGTGTGGGAGATTGGGAGGGTAGAAGGTGGGAAGAGCTAAAGAAGTCACAACCTTTTTCAGACTAAGTTTTTTGCTCAGTAAAATGAGGAAATTCAACTAGATAATCTCTAAAGTCCCTGCCATTTCTAAATCTAATGATCTGATGGAAAACTTCACTAACTTCTGAATTTTTTTATAGAAAAAAGTAGCAATTTATGAAAATAAAATCAATTACAATCATACAATAAAAATAATATTATGATGTTCTCTATTTTTCATGACAGATGCATGTAGCAGAATAACTATTTTGATGAAAATTGGCCTGATAAATTTTCAGTTTAATTTAATAAGCACTTATTAAGCACCATCTATGTTTCAGGGACCATGCAATAGGAGTACAGAAAAAAATGAAAGATTTTCTATCCTCAAAGAGCTTAAATTCTACTGGTAGGAAAATGTAGCCAAATTTCTCAAAAGTCAACAGGAGTGACCATGAGGGGAAAAAAGCTAGCTTTATATATTATTTTTTTTAAGGTTCTCAAAGAACTTTCCAACTAGTATCTCATTTGATCAATAATCCTGGGGGGGTTGGTTGGGTTTTTATTCCCATTTTCCATATAAAGAACTTGAAATAGGCAGAGATTAATTGACTTGTCTAGGGTCACTTAACTAGTAAGTGAGGCAGGATTTGAATGCAGGTTTTTCTGATTTTAGGTCTAGTGCTCTTTCTAATATGTACCTAGATCTGAAAAGAAACCATTTATTTAAAAGACTTTCAAATTCTTTGATTCAGTTAAGATGTTTCTTACCATCATACTGTGTAAACATTTTCAAGAAACACAAAATGTTTACTGGTATTTTTCACAAATATATATTCCTTGGTTTCATTTAATTTCTTTGATTTAAAAACTCCAGAAACCTCTTTTTGTTAAGAGATAGAATGTGTTCTCTATTTATTAAAACTCTATCTTCCAGAATTCTTGATAATTTTTGAGGACTTTAATTTGGAATATATTCAGTACACCAGCAATCATACTCTTACAGATTAGTTTATCATTAAGCTCTTCCTCTGGACATCTTATTGGGGATCCTTAGTGAGCCAGAAAATTTTTCTGGGCCTTATCCTGATACTACCCAATGATCAATGCTCTTAAATATGTATCAAAGGGGGCAGCTAGATGGTGCAGTGGATAAAGCACCGGCCCTGGATTCAGGAGTACCTGAGTTCAAATCCAGCCTCAGACACTTAACACTTATTAGTTGTGTGACAACCCTGGGCAAGTCACTTAACCCTCGTTGCCCTAAAAAAAAAAAATTAAAAAAATAAATATATATATATATATGTGTGTGTGTGTGTATGTATCAAAGTTTAAGATGAGTACCAAAGAGGCCAACAGACCATATAAAACCACTTTGTAGGGGGCAGCTAGGTGGCACGGTGGATAAAGCACTCGCCCTGGATTCAGGAGGACCTGAGTTTAAATTTGGCCTCAGACATTTGACACTTACTAGCTGCATGACCCTGGGCAAGTCACTTAACCCTCATTGCCCCTAGAAAATAAACAAACAAACACTTTGTACCTGAGGATTGGGAAAATTCTAGAGAGTGGTCACTTGCCATCTGACAGTTCAGAGAGAGAAGAGGGCAGAAGCAAAAAAGAGAAAATGGAAGAAACCGACAGACAGAGACAGAGAGACAAAGACACAAAGAGATAGAGAGACAAAGACACAGAGAGACAGAGACATAGATACACAGAAAGCTAATATAAGAGTTGGAATGGCTTTTCTCTAAGTTCTCTACCTTAAATTTTGCTGAAAAAAGGAGTAAATTTTAGTAAAAATTTGAAATTTATAGGGAGTTCAGAGATACTCACAAGAATTCACACAGATGTATATATACATTTATTAATATATATGCATTCCTAAAATATATTTGTGTATACAGGTGTCTATTTGTATCATGTGTTTGAACTCTCTAGTCTTTTTAATTTTATACTAAAATTCACTCACTCACTGTGAGCCCAACTTTGCAGAATATAAAGTTGATTTTGAACATTATACAACATATTGATATATTTTTGAGATTTGTGTATAAAGAAAAAAATAGTCCTGTCATCATAAAAGGAAACACAAGATTATTGATGAAAATCTTAGTCTATTTTGACTTGAAAAAGTTTATAAAAAATACACATTACATTTTTTTCACTAACTCTTTAGATCTGAGGATTTGTTTCTAAAATTACTCTGGCTGTGGTGTGGGAGAAATTTACATTTGGATTTAGATCTATACCTGAGTGTTTGCCTTTTGATGTTGACTTAGCTAGCTTTAGTCTAGCTGATTATTTTGAAGATTAAGCACTGTTTTTATGTAACCCATTCCAGATTGTGGTGTTTGCTAAAAAATTATGCTGTATTGGGTTCCTATTAGGGAGGGCTCAGGGATAGCCATTAACATTTGTTTCTTTGGGCCCCAAAGAAATCAAACAAGGAAGAAAATATTCTATATGTACAACAAAATATTTATGGTAGTTCTTTTTGTGATATCAAAAAATTCGAGAATTAAATGACTGTCCTATTGGGAAATAACTAAACAAATCTGAATTATGAATGTAATGGAATATTATTTTATAATAAGAAATAATGAAGAGGCTAATTTCAGAAGGAACTAGGAAGATTTTATGAACTGATATGGTGTGAAGCAAGCAGAACTAGGAGAAAAATTTACATAAATATAACATTATAAAGAAAAATCCTTCCACAAAAATAGCTCTCTGATCAGCACAATGATAAATGACTCTAAAAGAATGAAGACGAGACATTCCACTCACCCTCTGACAGAGATTATGAACTTAAAATACAAAAAGAAACAAGCATTGCAGGGCATGGCTAATTAGGGTATTTGTTTAGGAAGACTGTATAGATAAATATTGGATTTTTATTGGGGGTTGGATTTCATTAATTTTCTTAATAGGTGAGAGTGGGAGAGACAGAGTAATTAAATCTTACTTTCTTAAAAGGAGTAAAAATTTACTTCTATGAGTGACTAAAATTTCCCCAAGACATTGAATCTTACTATTTTTAGATGAATGTCTATGACATACTATTATTGTTCTTGATAGATAATTCTCTGTAGTTCTATGGGAAGTTTTAGTTCCTAGAAACTTTATGTACTAACCTTCCATTTTATGTTAAGGATTGCTACACTGTCATTACTATACTTCCATATTCTACTCTCCTAATGTATTTAGTACTTAGCTTTATTTTTATTTATTTATTTATTTATTTATTTATTTATTTATTTATTTATTTATTTATTTATTTGTTTATTTGTTTATTTATTTATTTATTTATTTATTTATTTATTTATTTATTTATTTATTTATTTATTTATTTATTTATTTATTTATTGCAGGACAGTGAGGGTTAAGTGACTTGCCTAGGGTCACACAGCTAGAAAAGCGTCAAGTGTCTGAGGCCATATATGAACTCAGTTCTTCCTGAATCCAGAGCCAGTGCCTTATCCACTGAGCCACCTAGCTGCCCCTTAGCTTTATTAAAATAAAACTAGATTGGGGGTTTCAAATCTTTTTTTTTTTTTGCATTATAGACTCATTTGCTATTGTGGTAAAGCCTATAGACCCATTCTCAGAATATTGGTTTTAAAGACATAAAATAAAATTCTTAAGGCCAAAAGGAAATCAATTAAATAACTGAAATACAGCTCTCTCCATATCTATATCTGTATCAATCTATGTCTATATTATCTATATCTTCATATACATCTATAACTGGAATCAATATCTTTATATCTAATATAAATGCATATAACCTATATATACAAGCTTGTGAAATTGTATGCATGCATACCTACATACATACATGTTTATGGACATTAGGTTAAAAACAGCAGGCCTAAGATATACTCCTTGAACTTGGAGAACAAACAGAAATGCAATGTTTGAAGTTAAATGCTTCCTCAAAGTATGTATTCAGAGAAATACTGTCAAAATCACCAGAAATATAGGGTGAGAAAGGACACTAGATGATACCTAATTCAAATCCTTTCTTTTATAAATGAGGAAAATGAAACCAAAAGAAGTATAGCGACTTGTCCACAATTATACAGATAGTGTCAGAACCAGGATTTGAATTCATTGAAATACAATGGTATTCATGCTATTTAAAACATGATTCATTTCTCTAGTAACATACTGGAAGAAAACATGAAAGGTAATACCACTGGGGGCAACAATTGAGAGGACAAAAAATAATGTAACTAACAACCTTACCAGCCTCTTCAAAGGATTTATATATAAGAATATATGTGCATATGTGTGTATATATGTGTGTATGTATACATTTATAGACTGATCTATATATAGATATGATATGAATAGATAGATAGATATGAATATAATTCTCAGAATTCTCATGAATTCCTTCCATTAAATTGTTTTTTGTTTTCCAAATGGTATGATATGTAAGGTATTTTGAAAAATCCAAGAGAACAGAGAACTCTTACAAATTATATTCTACGGTTGTCCACATCTTTATAGCCACTCAAATGATTATAACTGTATTTATTGTTCATTTACTCAAAAAAAATTATTCAGTAGAGCAAAATGCCACTTGATAGGCTATCCTCCAACAAAGCGTCTCCTGAGTATATCATCAGGTTCCTTGATTAGCAACATTTTAAGTGTTGAGCATGTGAATACAATTCACATGACCACTATATCTAACTGTTCCTAGCCATGCTTCACACTCCAATTCAGACATCTTCTTTCTGTATGTCTTGGCCCTTGGGATATATACCTCTGATCCTACATGCCTTTCCCTTCTTTTCACCTCTTGTTCTGGGAAATATAATTAAGTCAATATTGCCATTACAACTGGAAATGGCCAGTCTATCAACTGCCTTCTTTCTTCATTTACTATTCCTGTAATTTTTCTAACCAAAACATCCCTCCTTAACCATTAGTCAAACCTCTATTGTAATGTAAGCTAATTGAGGGCCAAAATTGCCTTGATTTCATATTTGTATCCCCAGGACTTAGCAAAATTCTTTGCATGCAATCTTTAATAAATGCTTTTTCACTTGAATAAAAACACAGGTTTTCATTTGGATTTGCTTTATTTTGATACTAGACTATATATCTTTTGGACTCCCCACTACTTCCATTTCCCCATGAGAATTTATCCTTGTGGAATTACCTTTACACTGAAAATTCGGAGTCTTTCTTAAAATCAAGTTAAGAATCAGCCTTAGACCTCATCAATACACTTTGATAATTGAATTCAACATTAATTTTACCTATTTCATTATAGAATAAATTCTTGAATAAGTGGTAGACAAAAAAGATCAAATGATGACAGATTAACTATGTTAGAACTTGAGAGTTCTCAACTCCTAGGGCTTCCCAGCAAGAAGGCTTAATTTTTCCTTGCACCAATAAAGGGAATTCAGTTGAAAACATATTATGTTTTATTTCCATATTTCAACATTTTCGTTTCACTATCATTAACTCTGCAAGGACTAGGCTATAGAGAGCCACAGTATAAGAGGCTGTAAAGGGACTAAGGGTTACAGTTCTTCTCTGACTGTGACCTTTTGTGTTTTATAAGTCCAAATGGACTGAACAACACTGAATAATTAATTCATGCTGTGTTTTAAGCCCTGATGCTTGCATGCTTTACACCCTAATTATTATGAATTCCTTCCTTGGGCAAATCCTTGATTCCCCAAACTAAATCAGGTTAATATAGACTCATGTGCTCCAATTATAGTGATATCTTTCTCTTAACCTTGGCAGAAGGAGCATTATGGTAGGTCAAAAAGTATCTTTGAGTTTCATTGAGAAATTAACCCATTAGGGAATTGTACTCAGTGTTGTAGTGTTAATTAGTTTCAACGTGAACATATTTTGCAGCTTAGTTAACATTCAGATGCTCTCTGCATTTAAATAAAAATATATGCCCTGCTATGCTAAAACCAGTCAAATGTGATTTTTATTTAATGAACTTTTTTTTCCTAGTGAATCAAGTAATTAGCACATTGCACATTTTGACTAATTAAGAAAAAATAACTGTCACCACACCCTGGCGAATCATGCTGGTAGTGTTTCTCCAGTTATAGAGGTAGAGAAACCAGGGATGAATGCATAAACTAAGAGTTTTTCACCAACCACAGAAAAAGTCAGTGGGAAAAGAGCAAAGTAGATTCTAGAGCCCCCATCTTTGATGACAGATGCTTCAAAATGTTCTCTCACAAAACTATGGCTAAAGTGAAAAGGAAAAATCAGATGGTCAGTATTAAGATATTCAAAGGGAAACAGATAGCATGGAATCATATAGTTAAATGGTATCCTAGTGGCCATATTACCAAACTTATAGTTGAACAAGCATTCCCCCCAAAGAAAATAACCACCAATGGTAAAACAGCCTTAACTTGAATACCTCCAATGATAAGAAATCTCTCACTCCACATTTTAATGAAAATGTATGTCTACATTTCTTAGTTTACCAAACTCAATTAGTTATCATTAAAAATTGGTGGTTTAAATATATTATGTGCTCTTTTTTATGTTCTGTACCCACAGATGACAAAATACTTTCAAATAGGACCTATGGTTTCATTGGTGCATGGAACACCAGGAGAAGGAAATTTTCTTTACTAATGCAAATCAACTTTTAGTTTATGAGTGTAAAGGGGGTGGGGGTGTGTGGAGCCAAAATGGCAGAGTAGAGGAAGCACTCAGGTAAGATCTCTCAACATTCCCTTCCAAACAACTTTAAAATAATGTATCTGAAATAAAAATCTGGAGTGGCAATGGTAATCAAAGGTTATAGTGAGACATTCTTTCAGCTTAAAACAACTAAGGTGGTCAGAAGGAAAGATCTGTGACATGGAGGTGGAGGCTGGCCCAAAGTCTGCATAGGTGCAACACCAGTGGAGCAGGGGTCAGTAGGTGGTGGTAGTGAAAGAAGTAGCAGGAGCTTCTGGAGTTCTTAAGATAGAGATGGTAAGGGCACCTGTCAGCTTATCAGAAACAGATTACAGGACATCCCTGTTCTAGCACTGGACACATGATGAGATGCTGTTTGGTATCTCCATAGTTTATATTCATTTCTGCATCATAATTCAAGGGTAGAGAGGAGTACTTTTGGTCAAGAGGGAACAGAAGCCCTGAGGGGCAGTATCTCTTGCAATAATAACAGATGAAGGACCCTGAGTAACAATATTTATTACAATCCCAAGGAATCAGTGAAAACCAGAGCAGTGACCACACACCTCTCCTGAAATCACATCACCTTGTAAGCACTGAAAACCCCAAACTCCCCAGAACTAGCTCTGAAAATAGCAGTGTAAAAAAGTTTAAGGTCAATATCTTACTCCTCCTCTGCCCACATCAGCAACAGATCACAACTTTAACATAAAGTTAAAAATCAAGAAATAGATTGGAAAAATAAATAAACAACAAAAGAACCTAAACATAAAAATCTACCATGGTGACAGGGAAGGTCAAGAAACAAACTCAGAAAAGGAAAATAAAGTTAAAATAGCTAAAACTCAAGTCTCAAAGAAAAACAAAAAAGAAAATTGGACTCAAGTCCAACAAGAATGCCTGAAGATCTATAAAAGAATTTTCAAAATGAAATAAGTATGCAGGAAGAAAACTTAGGTAGAAGAAATGAAAATGAAAGATGAAAATTATAAAAAAGATAATTAACAGCTTAGTAGAAAAAGCACAAAAATACTGGCAAAATAACTATTAAAAACAGAATTGGACAAATGGAAAAAGTGATATAAAAATTCACTGATTAAAAATAACTCCTTAAAAATCAGAAATAGGGAAATGGAAAAAGAACTACAAAAGCACAATGGAGGAAATCATTCTTTAAAAATTAGAATTGGACAAGTTTAAGGTAAACACTCCATAATACATCAAGAAACAAATGAAAAATGCATAAGAAAAGGTGAAATATCACTTTGGAAAAACAACTGGCCTGAAAAATAGATCGAGAAGAAATATTTTAACAATTATTGCACTAACTGAAGGCCATAATCAAAGAAAGATCTTAGGCATCATATTCAAAGAAATTGTCAAGGAAAACTGCCTTAATATCCTAGAAGTAGAGGGTAAAATAGTAATTGAACAAATTCACCCATCATCACCTGATAGAGATACCAAAATCAAAACTTCTAGGAATATTGTAGCCACATTTGAGAACTTCCAGATCAAAGAGAACACATTTCAAGCAGCCAGAAAGAAAACTTTCAAATGCCATGGCGTCACCGTCAGGATCACATAAGATATAGTAATTAGAACATTAAAGGAATGATGGGCTTGGAATATTATATTCCTGAAGGCAAATGGAAGTATGATTACAACAAAAAAAATAATATATCTAGAAAAAAAAGAGTGTAATCTTGGGGGCAGCTAGATGGTACATTGGATAAAGCACTGGCCCTGGATTCAGGAGGATCTGAGTTCCAATCTGACCTCAGACACTTGACACTTATTAGCTGTGTGACCCTGGGCAAATCACTTAACCCGCATTGCCCTACCAAAAAAAAAAAGATATAATCCTTCAAGAGAAAAATGGTTATTAACAAAATGCAGGACTTCAAAGCATTCCTGATAAAACGACCAGCGCTGAATAGAAAAATTGACATTTAGACACAAGACTCAAGAGAAGCATATAAAAGTAGACATGAAAGATAAATCATAAGGGATTCAACATTAAACAATTTACCTTTATATATAGGAAGATGATACTTGTAACTTCTAAGAACTTTATCATTATTAGGTCAGGGGCAGCTAGATGGTGCAGTGGATAAGGCACCGGCCCTGGATTCAGGAGTACCTGAGTTCAAATCCGGCCTCCAACACTTAACACTTACTAGCTGTGTGACCCTGGGCAAGTCACTTAACCCCAACTGCCTAACCAAAAAAACAAACAAACAACATTATTAGGTCATTTAGAAGGATGCTACTTAGAAAAAGGGTGTGGGAGTCAGTTAATTATACTGGGATAATGTAAAAAAGATGGATAATGGAGAAATAGAGATACTCTGGGAGAAGGAGGAAGGGAGAGGAAGAATGCAGAAAATTATCTCACAGAATTGAGATGCTCAAGGAAGAGCTTTATAGTGGAAGGGAAGATGGTGTGGGATGGATTGAGCACTTGAACTTCCCATCTAAATTGGTTCAAAGAGAGAAATATGCACAAACACACAATTAGAAATAAAACTCTTTCTTACCCAGAAGGAAAATTGAAGGTAAATGGGATAAGAGTAATAGGTAGGTAATAAAAGGGAAGGGGGATAAAAGAAGGTAGTGTTCAAAAACAAAACCGATTTTAGAGGAATGACAGGGTAGAAAGAGAAGGTTAAACAAAAGAAAAAAGTATCTAGTGAAATGTAGACTTTGTAATCATAACTGTAAGTGTGAATGGGATGAACTCACCTCTAAAATGGAAGAGGAAAAAAGAATGGATTAGAATCCAGAATTCAACAATATGCTGTTTACAAGAGACATATTTGAGACAAAGACACACACACACAGGCTTAAAAAAAGATACTAGAACAGAATCTACTATGCTTTACCTGAATTAAAAAACAACAACAACAAAAAAAACCTCTGATATTATGGAACAGACTGAAGCATGCTATCCTTTACTTTCATTTTTTTCTTTTAATCAAGTTTTCTTATACAAAATGACAAATATGGTAATGTTTAACATAATCATACATGTATAACCCATATCTGATTGCTACCTCAGGAAAGGGGAAGGGGAGGGAGAGAAAGAGAGGTAAAAATTGGAAACCAAAAATATAAATAAAAATGCTTATTATTTTAAAAAGTCAAAGCCTCAAAAAAAAATGACAATTGGACTTAAACCCAATAAGAATTCTAGGAAGAATTAAAGAATGAGATGAGTGGTGGAGGAAAAATTGAGGAAATAACAGAGTAATGCAAGAAAATTATGAAAAAAGAATTAACAGCTTAGTAAAAAGGGCATAAAATACACTGATAAAATAATACCTTAAAAAACAAAATTGAACTAAAAGTAAAAGAATAAAAATTCACTAAAGAAAAGAACTTCTTTAAAAACAGAATTGTCAAAATAGAAAAGAAAGTACAAAAAGTTACAAAAGAAAATTATTCCTTAAAAATTGGAATTAGGAAAGTAGAATGTAATTTATTGTGCCTTCAAGAAATAATAAAACAAAGCCAAAAGGTTTAAAATCTAGGAAAAAATGAAATATTTCTTCAGTAGAACAATTGACCTAGAAAATAAATCAAATAAAGATAATTTAGTAACTATTGGGCTACCAAAAAGCTATGCTCAAAAAGAGAGGCTAACCATCATTTTTCCAGAAATTATCAAGGAAAACTGCCCTAAAATCCAAGATGCAGAGGGTAAAATCAAATTGGAAAGAATCAACTCCTGAAAGAAATCCCCAAATGGAAACTCCCAGGAATATTAATTATAGCCAGATCCCAAAGCTCCTATGTCAGAGAAAATATTACAAGCAGCCAGGAAAAAGTCAAATATAAGGGAGCCACTTAGGATCACACAAATTCTGGTAGCTTACATATAGAATGAGTGAGGGGCTTGGGATATGATATTCCAGAAGGCAAAGAAGATGGAATTACAGCCAATAAAAACTTATTCAGCAAAACTGAGTATAATCCTTTATCAGGATATAATGGACATTTCATTAAATGGAAAACATTCAAGTATTCTTGAGGAAAAGTCCAAAGCTGAATAAAAAATTTTACATTCAAACACACTACTCAAGAGTCATAAAAAGGTAAACATTAAAGAGTAATTATGAGGGACTCAAAGAATTTAAACTCTTTACCTTCCCATATTGGAAGATGAAAAATGTATTTCATTACAACTTTATCATTACTAGGGAAATTAGAAGTAGTCTACACAGAGGACATAGGTGTGAATCAAGTGTATTGTGATGATCTCCAAAAAAAAAAAAAGAATGTAAGGATGTGAAAGAGGAATGCACTGGGAGATGATGGAAGGTTGAGATAGAATGCAGAACATTTTTTCAGAAAAAGAGGTACACAAGGAAGAGCTTGTATAGGGGAAAGGAAATATGTAGTGGGCAATGCTTAAACGTCACTCATAAGAATTGGTTCAAAATGGGAAGAAAATAGATATATGTGTGAATATGTATGTACATATATTTATGTGTGTGTATATACATTATATATACACATACATACCCATACATGTATAAATCCATACTTATTTTGGGTATAGAAATCAATCTTACCAGAGAAATAGGGAAGAGCAGATTAAGAGAGACACTGGTCAGATACAGAACAGACTTTAGAATTGGACAGGATAAGGAAAGAGAATGATAAACAGAAGAAAATAGGGTGGAGGAAAATATATAGTAATCATGAATGAGAATATAATTGGGATTAACTGACCCATTAATGTCAGTGGAAAGCAGAATGAATTAGAAACAAAAATTCAACAATATGTTATGTACAAGAGACATACTTGAAACAGAAAAATAAGCATGGCTGCAGTGGGCCTGGAAAGGGGCAGCTAGGTGGCACAGTGGATAAAGCACTGACCCTGAATTCAGGAGTCCCTCAGTTCAAATCCGACCTTAGACACTTGACACTTACTAGCTGTGTGACCATGGGCAAGTCACTTAACCCTCATTGCCCTGCCCCCTCCAAAAAAAAGATAAGCATGGAGTTAAGTCTGGAACAGAATATATTATGCTTTAGCTGAATAAAAAAAAAGACAGGGGTAACAATCATGATCTCAGAGAATGCAAAGCAAATATACCTAATTAGGGGGCAGCTAGGTAGTGCAATGGATAAAGCACCAGACCTGGATTCAGGAGGACCTGAGTTCAAATCTGGCCTCAAACACTTGACACTTACTAGCTGTGTTATTCTAGGTTAGTCACTTAACCCTCATAGCCTCCCCCCCCCCATACCTAGTTAAAAGATATAATCAGGGAAATTACATTTTGCTGAAAGATACCTTATCAATGAAGTAATACAGAAAAAAATTATGGCAAGTTTTTCTGATAAAGGACTTATTTCTCAAATATATAGGGAACCAAGGCAAATTGGTCCCAGGCAAAATGGTCCCAGGATATGAACAAGCAGTTTTCAGAAGAAAAAAAACTAAAGCTGTCTATGATCATTAGAAAAAAAAATTCTAAAATCCCTATTGATTAGAGAAAGGCAAATTCAAACAATTCTGAAGTATCACCTCTCACCTATCAGAAATGACAAATATTGGAGGGGATAAGGGAAAACAGCTACAATAATGAACTGTTGTTGGACTAGTAAATTTGTCCAACCATTCTGGAGAACAATTTGGTACCATACCCAAAGGACTACAAAGCCGTGTATACTTTTTGATCTAGCAATACCACTACTAGTTTATACTCCAAGAGAGATCAAAGAAAAAATAAAAGGACATAGATGTATAAAAATATTTATAGCAATTCTTTTTGTGGTGGCAAAGAATTAGAAACTGAGGGAATGTCCATCCATTGCAGAATGGCTAAACAAATTATAGCATATGATTGTGATGGTGTACTATTGTGCTAAAAAAAACCAATAAGTGACATGGTTTCATATGAACTGATGGAAAATGAAGTGAGAACAGGAGATCATCACACCCAGTAACAACACTGTTGTAATGATGATCAAATGTGAAAGACTTGGTCCCTCTGATCAATCCAATGATATAAGGCAATTCCAAAGCACTCATGGTGAAAACATGCTATCCATTTCCAGGGTTAGAACTAATGAACTCTGAGTGAAAATTGATATTTAATATTCTCAATTTCTTTTTTTTCCCCATTTTTTTCCTTTATAGGATTGTAGTCACTCTGTGTATTGTTCTTCTGGTTCTGCTTTCTTACAGTTGTATCAATTCCTAGATCTTCCTATGTTTCTCTGAATTTTCATATTCATCCTTTCTTACATTGTAGTAATATTCCATAATGTATATGATCAGATTTTGTTTAGCCTCTCCTCGGTTGATTTGTTTCTATTTCAGTTTCTTTTTGTTTCTTTCATCTTTTGTTAATTTATTTTTCTGTCCACTTACTATTTATGTATTTATCCATTTATTTAGTTTGCTGCTACAGAAAAGTGCTATTAATTATATTATATATGGAAACTTTCTGATTTTGATTACGTTGAAATATAATATGTTATTAAATAGGGATGAAATGCAGTCTTGTAATTGGGTTCAAGTTATTGACTTCATAGTCTTATTGGAATCATAGTTAGATAGCAATTTGTGGCGAAAAACATTGTATTCTGCTTTGTCCAGACCATATTTTAGTCCAATTCTAAGTATCCCAGTTAAGAAAGATGTTGATAATGTGGAGAGTACCCTGAGGAAGAAAATCAGAGTGTTGACTAACCTCAGGTCCATACCTACCATCTTGAGTTATAAGCTTATGATTCTATGATCCACACGATGATCATCTTAAGGCAATGGGAATGTTTATCATTGAGATGAGAAGATTTGGGGGGCGTGATGGTTGGCTCCAAGTGTTCAAAGGTTTATCATATGGAAGAGGGATTATATTTGTTCTCTAGACCCCAGAAAATAAAGCCAGGGGCAGGGGATAAAAATGTTAAAGAGGCAAATTTTGGTTTGATGTTTAGGGAAAAAAATCATTCTGCCAATTAGAGGCATCCAAAAGAAGAATGACTTCATTGTTAGGTAGTGTGTTAGACTTCACTGGAGGTCTTCTATTAATGGCTGAATGACCCTTTTCCAGTATGAGTTGAATTAGACGAAGAATGAGACCCCTTTAAAATCTGAAATTCTGTAATCTCACTTCTCTATGTGTCCTCAGTGCTCAGCAAAGTACTTGGCACATAGTGGGTACTTAATAAATGCTTGTTGATTTGATTTGGCCTGACTTGATTTAATGACAGAACAATCAAAAAGAAAGGAAAGAAAGAGGGTCCCTCTGGTGGAATGTTATAGGGCTCTACCCATAACTAATATATCTTAAATCATTTTTATCGGTGATGTAGATGGCAGGAACAACAATATTTTTATTTTATTTTATTTTTTTGTGAGGTGATTGGGGTTAAGTGACTAGCCCAGGGTCATGCAGCCAGTATTGTTAAGTGTCTGAGGCCGGATTTGAACTCAGGTCCTCCTGAATCCAGGGATGGTGCTCTATCCACTGTGCCACCTAGGTGCCCCAACAATATTTTTAATCTCATAAAACTGTAAAGTTTGGTTAATTGGATAGATTACAAAACTGGGGTCTTACAGGATCTCAACAAGTAGCATGATGGGTCTATCCTAATGATTTTACACATAAATAAATTGTGTGTGTGTGTATATATATATATATATATATATATATATATATATATATATATACACATACACATATACAAACATACATATATACATACATGGACAAACACACATATAATACATATATGTGAAATCATATATAATAATACTATATTAGCTTGAGAAAATTGTGTATAAATACATGATGGCTGTACAGTAAGTAGGCAGCTAGGTGGCACAGTGGATATAGAACTAGGCCTGGAGTCAGGAAGACCTAAGTTCAAATCTGGTCTCAGACCTTTACTAGCTCTATGACTGTAGGCAAGTCCCTTAATCCTGTTTGCCTCAGTTTCCTCATGTGTAAAATGAGCTGAAGAAGGGCATGGCAAACCACTCCAGCATCTTTGCCAAGAAAATCACAAATGGGGTCACGAAGAGTTGGCTGACTTAAACTACTAAACAACAGCTTGCAGTAATTACTTTTAAAAGGCCTGGAAGTGTTAGTTGATTGAAAGTTCAATATGAATCAGCAGTGTAACATGACATCCAAAATTGTTTTGAGCTGAGGGTGCATTAAACTGGAAACCCATACTCATGTATCCATATATTTATAATTTCACATCTGTTTTGTACTATATATAGTTTTAGATATATAAATGTCATCTATACCTGATTTATATAATACTTCAAGACTTTAATATACCTTACATACATCATCTCTCCTAAAGAATGAGGGGATTATTAGTCTCATTGTCCTGACCTGGTCAAATAAAACCTGTGTAGTTTTGGAATCACATTTTGTGATAAACATCAAGTTCATGTGTTTGTAGAGGGATTCAACCAGGATGGTGATGAGAACTCAAAACTATGTCATATGGTGATCATCTGAAGGAAATGAAGATGGTTCTTCTAGGGAAGAGAAGATTTAGGGGAGAGGAGAAGTTAATAGTCACAATGGGCAAGTGTTTGTAAGAATATCATATGGAAGGAGACTAAGGCTTATTCTGCCTGGGTCAGAGTCTGGGTCTAGATATTTAAAATTTTCTTAATAGTTAGATCTTTACAGAAATAAAATGGACTATCTTGTGAGGCATCATTATGGTGGGACTTCAAGAGGAAGATGGATGCAATTCCTTTAGAATTGTGTGTGTGGGGGGGAGTCACTGTCATACTTTAATTAAATATAATAATAATAGCACCTTCAGTGAATGGAACACTTTGAGTTTTTCCAAGAGCTTTCTATATATCATCTCATTTGGCTTGCATAACAACCCCAAGAAGAAAGAATTACAGTTTTTATTTCCCTCATTGTCAGATGGGGAAAATGAGATGGTGACTTGCTTGTGGTTTCATGGTTAGTAAGTTTCAGTGTAGGGGTTTGACATCAGATCTCTTCTGACTCAATGTTCTGGACTCTTCGTTTTGCCACATTAAGTTTGTTTGTTACTCTGAAATTGTAATTCTAAAAATAATGTATGTGAACCTTTTCTCCATTTGCATAGCACTCCCCCTCCTGTTTCTCTTTCAGGTGCCCCATGCCCTCATGATTTCTGTTGTTCATGTAATACCTCTAATATTTATGTCTTATAAAAATTTTTCCTTCAACAAAATGGCTCCATGGTAGGAGAAAAAGTGGGAACAAAGTGAACTTTCAGAGTTCTTAAATATTATGCTAGAGAATTGTAATTTCTAGCAAGTCCTACTATGCTTGGAATACTTAGCTTTATATGGACTGTGTGTCTGCCATCCAAAGATCAGCCTGTCTGAGTGTGGAATGGTTTATTATCAGAAAGCTGACCACAGATCAGGAAATAGGAAAAATATCCACATATGCAAAAATATTTATAGTAGCTATTTTTGTGATGGCAAAGAATTGGAAACTGAGGGATTGCCCATCAATTAAGGAATGGCTGAACAAGTTATGGCATATGAATGGGATGGAAAACTGTTGTGTTTTAAAAAGTGATGCAAGGGATAGTTTCAGAGAGATTTGGGAAAAGAACTTTTTCAATTGATATTGAGTGAGGTAAGCAGAACCAGGAGTAAAATTTATACAAGAGGGGCAGCAATGTGGAGCAGTGGATAAAGCACTGGCACTGGATTCAGGAGGACCTGAGTTCAAATCCAGTCTCAGACACTTGACACTTACTAGCTGTGTGACCTTGGGCAAGTCACTTAACCCCCACTGCCCCCCCCCAATTTATACAATAACAACAAGAATATTGTATAGGCAAATAACTTAGAAAGACACTAATAATGATCAACACTATAGCTAATCATGATTCCAGAGTACTCATGCTGAAAAATACTACCCATATCTGTACAGTGAGGTGATATGCTCTGAATGAGGATTAAGATATATTTTCTTTTTTGACATGACCAAATCAGAAATGTCATTTGTTTGAAATATCATCTATCTATCTATCTATCTATCTATCTATCTAACTATCATCTATCTGTCAGTCTACTCATCTATCCATCTACCTACCCATCTATCTATCTATCTATCTATCTATCTATCTATCTATCTATCTATCTATCTATCTATCTATCTATCTATCTATCTGTCTGTCTGTCTATCCATTTATCCATCCATATGTTCATCCATCCATCCATCCATCCATCCATCATCTATCTATCTACATAGACAGATGATAGATATACATTATCTATCATCTCTCTATCTAGATATATAGATACCTGTATCTATAGGTATCATATGTATATATATATATATATAAATAGATAGATAGATAGATATACATACAGATAGACACACAAATATACATATGAATATGCATATGTATATGCATACACATACACATACACGTGTTTGTTTTGTCAATAGTGTGAGATGGTAAGGAAAGAAAGCTGACTTTTGTTTAATTGTTTTAAAAATAATTAAATTTGAATTAAATTTTAAAAGTCCTCAGGGCTGCTAAGTACCAGAGGAGTCACAGTATACATCCATAGAGGAAATATCCTTCCTGATGGTATCACCAAATCACCAAATCACCAAAACAGAGACATATTAAGTCTCTGTTTTTACTGTGGAATAGGACTTGGTTCTATAGTGAAGGAATGTGGGGCCTCATGGAACAGATTCTTCTTCCTGGTCCCTCTGGAGACTTATCAAGTACACAGATACGGGATCCTCCAGTGTTTAGGGATAACCCTTCCTGCTCTGTAGTATGGTACACATGGTACTCAACGTGCAGTCAGGAAGAAATGGGGGCTAATCCTAATTCAGACACTAGTTATGGGATCCCGGGCAAGTCAGTTAACTTTTCTGTGTCTCAGTTTCCTTATCTGTAAAATGAGGGAGTGAGACTCAGTGGTATCCAATGTCCCTTTAAATCTACAATTCTATGATGTTTACAAGCCTGAATATCAGGTGAGGAGAAGGAGCCACAATCACTGTTCCACTGGCCTTATCAATGTCTAGGTAATAAAAGTTAAACACTCAAGGAAAGCAGGGAAATATTTATAATTAAAGAAACCTTAATTGTAATAACTCCAACATTCTCTGGGCTCTGATTAAAGTGGGTTTACATTGCTATAAATCTCATCTTTTACTAAAATACCCAGCTTTCCCTTATTTGGCATTTGAAATATGACAATATTTTTCAACTTACATGCTGGTAGGACAGACATCTAAAAACACTTGTCCATCCTCACAAAATCAGCAACATCCTCTGGGGATATCAGAGAAAAAAAGTATATGAAAGATCAGAATAGGTGTTTCAAGCTCCCAGACTATAAAAATAATTGGTTGATGCTGTGTCAGATTTTCAAACAACAAGAACAAATCTACCCAATGAAGCAACAATTGTTTTGCTTCTCCCACCCCTAGTATTATTTCAGCTGGTTAGCTACCAGAGAAATGCATGAAGCATTAGCTGCTCAAGATGTTGAGTTGTTGATGAGAAAGTGACATGTTATCCTAAAGACCACAGACTGTATTACTGAGTCTCATTATTGCTAGGTCCTCAGGCCAGTGCACGTAAATCATGAATGCAAGGAGTATTCTCCTGGGCCAAAATTATGCTTAAACAAAGCAAACCACCTCAATCTTCTCTGCCTTCGTGGAAGAAAGAAGTTCATGTTTGGTGTTCAGCAGCAGAAAAGTATTGCTTTGACAAATGACAGCTTGACTTTTTGTGGCAGCAAATAAGTGTGTGTGTGTGGCGGGGGGAGTAGGGATTGCTGAGCAAATTGTACATATGGATAACACTGAATATCATCATTCTGTTAAGAAATTAATAAGGAATATGAGAAATTCAGAGATACATAGGAAAACTCACGAGAACTCACATGGAGCTCAATAGGACAGAACCAGGGTGACAACATATAAAATGATGACAGTAACATAAATGGTTTTTGTTGTTATTTGGTCATTTTCAGTTGTGTCCAACTCTTCATGACCCCATATGGAGTTTTCTTGACAAAAATATTGGAATGTTTTGTCATTTCCTTCTCCAGCTTATTTTGTGGATGAAGAAACTAAGGCAAACAGGGTTAAGTGACTTGCCAAAGGTCAAATAGCTATTAAGTGTCTGAGGCCAGATTTGAACCCAGGAAGGTGAGTCTTACTGACTCTTGACCAAACACTCTATCCACTGTAAAATCTAGAGATGAATGACAAAGTAAAGGCAGCTGACCTCAGATAACACACAATTGCCAATTCTGCCACTTACTATTCCTGTGTTCTTGGGTAAGTCATTTATCCTCTTTGGGACTTAGTTTCTTCATCCATAAAATGGGGAAGTTGGTGTAGATGATCCCTTCCAGGTCTATTATGATCTGATGACTAATCTTGAGCCCTAACAACTGATGATGAAGCAAACTCCCCTCCTCTCAGTACACTACCTAGATGAGTTTTGCTTGTTTTTTTTTTTTAAAGAGAAGGTTACATGGGGTACACTTATTGGAAAATGAGAGTGGTATTAAAAACTGAAGGTATCTATAAATTACTTTTAAAAAAAGAAAATGACCATTTGTATAACCAATAAATTAATATATTTTCAATTATAGAGATACAGGAGGTGCTTACTGTTCAAGCAAAAGAAGTATAATAAAGTACATTAGACATAAAACAATGATAATAAGACAGTAATTTCTCCCCAAATTATTTCTATCTGACAAATTTTAAAATATAGGAAGAAAGATAAGAGTGATGATGGTGATGATTGATGATGAGTTTGATGGTGCTGATGATGATCGACCTTTCCTGAAGTCTTCTAAATTATCTCTGGTTGGAAGAATGTGTCTGTCTGTCTCTTTGCAGGTTCTGTAGTTTCAGAATCTGTCCAGAGGCTTGATTTAATGTTCTTTTTGAGGGAACAGAAGGAGAGCTCAGGCAGCTTGCTGATTCTTCTCCACCAACTTGGCTCTGCCCGTCAGTCCCCTCATTATTTCTTATAGCACATTACTCCCTCAGAATCATATGCTACAACTTGCTTAGCCACTCCGCAATTGATGAACATCACCTTAATTTCCAATTCTTTGTCACCACAGAAAGAGCTTCTATAGTTTATCTCTTTGGAGTATTGACCTAACAATATTATTGCTGGATCAAAGGTATGTACAGTTTTGCAGCCCTTTGGCCATAGCTCCAAATTATTCTCCAGAATAGTTGAACCAGTTCATAATGCCACCATCTACTTTAAGTTTATTAGTGTTCCTATTTCCCCTAATCAAGAAAATGTATTTTCATTCATTTATTTAGAGCATAATGACAGATTGAATGATTATTTACAAATATCAAACATAACATTGATCTATAAAGATCAGTGCTTTAAGTAGATGTCCTTAAGGTGTAATATCCATAGCCCTCAAAGAATATGGAATGAAAAACTTTCAAAACATAGATACCTACTGGAAGAAGTTATTTGTAAGGCAGCAGAAAAAGGCGTTTTTCATCCCTGACATCCTTTGCGTGGCTAGAGTTGTCCCAAGGATGCTTTTGGTGAGTTGACAGAAGATGAATAGGAATCAGAACCTACACAATAAATATAATCTGATTCCACTCCAAAAAGCCGTCATTTTATCCAATTGCATAGGAGAGCAAGCTGTCTTCTGATGGTCTTAAGTTTTCACAAAATTTTAATTTCTCAATTTCATACAAAAAATAGTAATGAGAAAAAAGCAACAAAGATGATAATGGTGATGACAACAACAATGGCAACAACATTTACATGGAAAATTGACCTGTTAAAATGTTATCCAAAGAAATCAAACTACCTGTAGTCATATGACCAAATGCTCGAGATCACTATTGATCAGAGAAATAAAAATTAAAACAACTCTATCAGAGTGGTGAGTATGACAAAAATGGGAAATATTGGATGTTGGAGGAGATGTGGGAAAACTGGGATGCTAATCCTCTATTGGTGGAGTTGTGAAAAGATCCAACCATTCTGGAGAGCAATTTGAAACTATGCCCAAAGGGCTATCAAACTATGCATACTCTTTAATCCAGCAATACCACTCCACTTCTAGGCATATATCCCAATGACATCCCCAAAAAGAAAAAGATCTATTTTTACAAAGATATTTATAGCAGTTCTTTTTGTGGTGGGCAAGAATTCAAATTCAAAGGAATGCCTATCAGTTGGGGAATGGCTAAACAATGTATGGTATATAATTTTGATGGAATATTATTTTGCTACTAGAAATAACAAACAGTATTACTTAAGAAAGGTCTGGAAAGAATTGTATGAACTGATGTATAGTGAAGTAAGCAGAATCAGGAGAACACTGTGCCCAATGACAGGAATATTGTTTGATGAAGACTTGCAAAAGATTTAACTATTCTCAAGCAATACAATGATCCAAGACTATCCCAAAAGATTCATAGTGAAAATATTATCCACCTCCAAAGAAAGAAATGATATTGAACAGACTGAGGCATGCTATTTTTTACTTCCTTTTATTTTATTCAAATTTTCTTATACACAATGACTGATATTATAAAGTTTTACATAATTGCACACATATAACCTATATCTGAATATTTACTGCCTCAAGGAGTGGGGAGGAGGTAAGAAGGAGGGATAAATTTGGAACTCAAAACTTTAAATAAAAATGTTTATTATCAAAATAAATAAATAAGTGCTATACCAAATTTAAATAAAATGCAATAAAATATGTCATCAACACAAAAATCTCAAGAATACTTGGAATGGGGGGCAGAGCCAAGATGGCAGAGAGAGGCCAGGAAGTTGCCTGAGCTGTCCCAAGTTTCCCTCAAAAACAATATTAAATCAAGCCTCTAAATGGATTCTGAAACTACAGAACCTACAAAAAGACAGAGAGACACAATCTTCCAACTTGAGATAATTTAGAAGACTTCAGGAAAAGTCGATCTTACTCGGGCAAAAGAGGATCAGAGCACAGCTCGCAGCACTGCTCAGCATGGAGAGGGTCTGGGCAAGTCAGCAGGAAGCTCTTGGCCATAGCAGAGCAGCTGAGGTCCCTTGATCCTTGTTCAGCAAGCTGGTGGCACAGCAGGCACAGCAGCACCAGTGGACAGGGCAGGCTGCCAGCTGGAGGGCCATCCACAGGACAGGCGTGACGAGGCCTGGCCATCCCAGTGCCTCAAGCAAGCACAGGGAGCGAACCCAGAGTGGTGAGAAATCCACAAGCCATAGAGGCCTCAAAGTAGAAAGCCAGTGACACAGCCCCTATCACCCAGTGCAAGAAGTTTGAAACAGTGACCCTTGTGCCCCAGGGGAAGACCTCAACTTAAAAAAAATAAGCTGCAATATGAGTAAGAAACAGAAGAGGGCTCTTACCATTGAGAGCTTCTGTGTAGACAGGGAAGAGCAAAACAGAAACTCAGATGAAGACAATACTCTCAAAATGCCTACATGTAAAACCTCAAGAGGGAAAATGAATTGGTCTCAAGACCAAAAAGCCTTCTTGGAAGAGCTCAAAAAGGATTTAAAAAATCAATTGAGAGAGGTAGAAGAAAAAGATGGGGAGAGAAATAAAGGCAACATAAGAAAATTATGAAAAAAAGAATCAGTAGTTTAAAAATTCATTTGGCTAAATGGAAAAGGAGGTGCAAAAGCTTACTGAAGAAAGCAATGTCTTAAAATTTTTAATTGGGCAAATAGAAACTAATGACTCCATGGGACACCAGGAACTAGTCAAACAGAATCAAAAGAATGAAAAAATAGAAGAAAATGTGAAATACCTCATTGGAAAGACAACTGACCTGGAAAATAGATCCAGGAGAGACAATTTGAGAATTATTGGACTACCTGAAAGCTATGATCAGAAAAAAAGTCTAGATACCACATTCCAGGAAATTATCCAGGAGAACTGCCCTGATATTATAGAATCAGAGGATAAAATCATCATCAAAAGAATCCACCAATCACCTCCTGAAAGAGATCCCAAAAGGAAAACTCCAAGGGATATTGTAGCCAAATTCTGGAATTATCAGATGAAGGAGAAAATACTCCAAGCAGCCATAAAGAAGCAATTTAAATATCATGGAGCCACAGTCAGGATTGCACAGGACCTGGCAGCTTCAACATTAAAGGATAGCAAGGCATGGAATATGATATTCCTGAAAGCAAAGGAGCTTGGATTGCAACCAAGGATGAACTACCCAGCAAAACTGATCATTCTCTTTCAGGGGAAAAAATGGACATTCAATGAAATAAAAGACTTTCAAGGTTTCCTGATGAAAAGATCAGAACTGAATAGAAAATTTGATCTTAATATATATATGAATCAAGAGGATTTTAAAAAGGTAAATGGGGAAAAATGTTATTCAATATGATTAGATTGTTTACATCCCTACATGGGAAAATAATACTCATAACTCTTGAGAACTTTATCTCTATTTGGATGGACAGAAAGGGTATACATAGAGGGTATAAATATAAATTTTCTTTGATGTGATGATATAAAGAAAATTAAAGGTTGAAAAGAAGGGAGTTTATGGGGAGAAGAGGAAAAGGGAGGTGGAATGGTGTTAATTACTTCATATGTAGAGGTGCAAAAACCCTACTATAATAGAGGGAAAAAAGGGAGTGGTGAGCATTGTTTCAACCTTACTATCATTAAATTTGGTTCAAAGAAGGAATAACATATGCATTCATTTGGATAAGGAAATTTAACTTAACCTTTAGGGAAGTAAAAGGGTAAGGGGAAAGGGGGGCACTGATAGAAGGAAGGGCACAAGCAGGGGAGAAAAGGGTAAACAAAAGGGAGAGGGAATGATAAAAGAGAGGGCAAATTTGGGGGGGCATGGGTAAGAAGAAAAAACGTTGGCCATGAGGAATAAGATAATAGAAGGGGGGAAATACAAAGGGGGGTAAATAGAATGGAGGAAAATAGACAGTAACAAAACCTGTGAATGTGAATGGGATGAATTCTGCCAAAAAACAGAAGCAAATAGCAGAGTGGATTAAAAAGCAGAATCCTGCAATATTCTGTTTACAAGAAACACATTTGAAGCAGAGAGATACACACAGAGTAAATGTAAAAGGTTGGAGCATAATATATTATGCTTCAGCTGATGTCAAAAAAGCAGGGGTAGCCATCCTTACCTTAGACAATGCAAAGGCAAAAATAGATCTAATTAAAAAAGATAAGGAAGGATACTAAATCTTGCTTAAAAAGTACTATAGATAATGAAGTAATAACAATACTACACATGTATGTGCCAAGTGGTATAGCATCCAAATTCTTAGAGGAGAAATTAAATGAGTTACTACAGGAAATAGGGAGTGAAACTATACTAGTGGTGTATCTGAATATTCCCCTCTCAGAATTAGATAAATCTAGCCACAAAATAAATAAGAAAGAAGTTAAAGAGGTGAATAGAATATTAGAAAAGTTAGATACGATATATGTCTGGATTAAATCAAATGGGGATAGAAAGGAATATGCCTTTTTCTCAGTGATACATGGTACATATTCAAAAATTGGCCATGTATTATGGTACAAAAACCTCATAGTCAAATGTAGAATGGTAGAAATAGTAAATGCATCCTTGTCAGATCATGATGCAATAAAAACTACATGTAATAAAGAGCCATGGAAAGGTAGACTGAAAATTAATTGGAAACTAAATAATTTCATCCTAAAGAATGAGTGAGTCAAACAACAAATCATAGAAACAATCAATAACTTGATGAAAGAGAATGACAATAATGAGACAACATACCAATATCTATGAGATGCAGCCAAAGCAGTGCTTAGGGGAAATTTTATATCTCTAAATGCTTACATCAATAAAAAAGAGAAAGAGGAGATCAATGAATTGGGCATGCAACTAAAAAAGCTAGAAAAAGAACAAATTAAAAATCCCCAACTAAATACAAAATTAGAAATCCTGAAAATCAAAGGAGAAATTAATAAAATTGAAAGCAAGAAAACTATAGAATTAATAAATAAAATTAAGAGCTGATTTTATAAAAAAAACAATAAAACAGATAAACATTTGGTTCATTTGATTAAAAAAAGAAGAAAACCAAATTAACAGTATCAAAAATGAAAGGGATGATTTCACCACCAATGAAGTGGAAATTAAAGCAATAATTAGGAACTATTTTGCCCAACTTTATGCCATTAAATTTGACAATCTAAATGAAATGGATGAATATTTGCAAAAATACAAATTGTCCAGGTTAACTGAAGAGGAAATAAAATTCTTTAATAGGCCCATTTTAGATAAAAAGAAATTGAACAAGCCATTAATGAACTCCCTAAGAAAAAAATCTCCATGGCCAGATGGGTTTACAAGTGAATTCTATCAAACATTTAAAGAATAATTAATTCTAATACTATACAATCTATTCGGAAAAATAGGTGAAGAAGGAGTGCTATCAAATTCCTTTTGTGACACAAATATGGTGTTGATACCTAAACTAGGCAGAGCCAAAACAGAGATAGAAAATTACAGACCAATTTCCCTAATGAATATTGATGCAAAAATCTTAAATAAAATATTAGCAAGGAGATTACAGCAAATGATCACCAGGATAATACACTATGACCAGGTGGGATTTATACTAGCAATGCAGGGCTGGTTCAACATTAGGAAAACTACCAACATAATCAACCACATCAATAAGGAAACTAACCAAAATCATATGATTATTTCAATAGGTGCAGAGAAAAGTTTTGACAAAATACAGCACCCATTCCTAATAAAAACACTAGAGAGCTTAGGAATAGGTGGAGCTTTCCTTAAAATAATAAGCAGTATCTACTTAAAACCAGTAGCAAGCATTATATGTAGTAGAGATAAGTTAGAGGCCTTCCCAATAAGATCAGGGGTGACACAGGAATGTCCATTATCACCTCTATTATTTAATATTATACTAGAAATGTTAGCTTTAGCAATCAGAGAAGAAAAAGTAATAAAAGGAATTAGAATAGGCAAGAAGGAAACAAAACTTTCACCCTTTGCAGATGATATGATGGTATACCCAGAGAATCCTGGATATTTAACTAAAAATATTACTTGAAACAATAAACAACTTTAGCAAAGTTGCATGATACAAAATATAAAATAAATCCACATAACTCATCAGCATCACCAACAAAGTCCAGCAGCAAGAGATAGAAAGAGAAATTTCATTAAAAGTAATGGTAGACAATATAAAATACTTGGGAATCTACTTGCCAAGGCAATCCCAGGAACTCTATGCACACAATTACAAAACACTTTTCACATAAATCAAATCAGATCTAAATAATTGGAAAAATATTGATTGCTCATGGATAGGCTAAGCTAATATAATAAAAATGACTATTCTACCTAAATTAATGTACTTATTCAGTGCCATTCCAATAAGGCTACCTAAAAATTATTTTTATAGAGCTAGAAAAAATAATAACAAAATTCATCTGGAAAAACAAAAGGTCAAGAATATCTAGGGAACTAGTGAAAAAAAGTGCATAGGAAGGTGGGCCAGCTGTACCAAATCTGAAGCTTTACTATAAAGCGGTAGTCATCAAAATTATTTGGTACTGGCTAAGAAATAGAGTGGAGGATAAATGGAATATGTTAAGCACAGTAAAAAATGAGTTTAGTAATATACTGTTAGATAAACCCAAAGACTACAGCTTCCATGATAGGTAATCAGTATTTGACAAAAATTTCTGGGAAAACTAGAAGATAGTATGACAGAAACTAGGCATAGACCAACATCTTACACCTTATACTAAAATAAGGTCAAAATGGGTATATGATTTAGACTTAAAATGTGATACCATAGGTAAATTAGAAGAGGAAGAAATAGTTTACCTCTCAGATCTTTGGAAAGAAGAACAGTTTATGACCAAGAAAGAGATAGAGAATATTATGAAATGCAAAATGGATGATTTTTGATTACATTAAAAAGTTTTTGTACAAACAGAAGCAATGCATCCAAAATTAGAAGAGAGGCAGGAAACTGGGAAACAATTTTTGTAGCCAGTATTTCTGATAAAGGCCTCATTTATAAAATATATCAGGAAATAAATCAAATTTATAAGATTCTAAGTCACTCCCCAAATGAGAAATGGTCACAGGATATGAAGAGGCAGTTTTCTGATGAAGAAATCAAAGCTATCTCTTGCCATATGGAAAAATGCTCTAAATCACTATTGATTAGAGAGATGCAAATTAAAACAATTCTGAGGTACCACCTGACACCTATCAGATTGACTAATATGACAAATAAGGAAAATAATAAATGTTGGAGAAGCTGTGGAAAAATTGGGACACTAATGCATTGTTGGTGGAGCTGTGAACTGATCCAACCATTCTGGAGAGCAATTTGGAATTATGCCCAAAGGGCTATAAAGCTGCACATACCCTTTGACCCAGTAATACCACTATTATATCTTTTTTCCAAAGAGGTAATAAAAAAGGGAAAAGAACCTACATGTACAAAAATATAGCTCCTCTTTTTTTTTTTTTAAGTGAGGCAATTGGGGTTAAGTGACTTGCCCAGGGTCACACAGCTAGTAAGTGTTAAGTGTCTGAGGCTGGATTTGAACTCAGGTACTCCTGACTCCAGGGCCGGTGCTCCATCCACTGTGCCACCTAGCTGCCCCTAGCTCCTCTTTTTGTGGTGGCAAGGAATTGGAAATTGAGGCATTGACCATCAATTGGGGAATGGCTAAACAAATTGTGTTATATGAATGAAATGGGATATTATTGTGCTGTAAGAAATGATGTGCAGGAGGTTTTCAGAGAAACCTGGAAGGACTTACATGAACTGATGCTGAGTGAGATGAGTAAAACTAGGAGAACATTGTACACAGTATCAACAACATTAGGTGTTTATCAACTGTGATAGACTTGACTCTTCTCAGCAATACAATGGTCCAAGATAGTTCCAAAGGACTGAATGCTCTCCAAATCCAGAAAGAAAAAGAACTGTGGAATCTAGATGCAGATTGAACCATACTTTTTCTATTGTTTTTTGTTGTTTTTCTTTTTTGAGGTTGTTCCTTTTTGTTCTGATTCTTCTTTAAGAGCATGAATAACACAGAAATATGTTTAATGTGATTGTACATATATAACCTATATAAGATTACTTGCTTTCTTTGCGGGGGGGGGGAGTGGAGAGGGAATGAGCAAAATTTGAAACTAGAAATCTTATAAAAACAAATGTTGAAAATGATCTCTATATGTAACTGGAAAATAATAAAATACTTTTATGGAAAAAAGAATACTTGGAACAAAATGGGTCTGTCCATATAAACATTATTATAGTTTATGAATAAGTTAAGTATGGCTTCCAGGACAAAGTGTAAGTTATACCAAAACATTGTATCAATCACTATGTAAATGGAAGACATCAAATTGTGTATATGGTTCCCTTGGAAGCACATTAAACAGCTTGAATTCATGAGAATTTTTTCCAATTGTATACAAACGTGGATTATGCTGAATAAGTGCAAAATTTTTACTTATGCCAAGATAAAATATAGACTAAAGTGTTTGATCTTCTATCTGGAAGCCAAACAGAACCAAGAAGGTGATACAAATATTCTGGTATTCACCATGCAAGACATTGAACACATTGTTACCAAGGAAAGACTTGTGCCTGTTCATGGAAATATATTCACTGGTCCCTTAAAATCAAAGCTAAATAGGAAGAAAATATTAATACTGTATATTCTTTAAATGTAAAATGGATGATAATGGATCAAGAAAGTTTCCAAATAAAGACTCACACAATTTTAGCAAAATGTAGGTCTCATCACTGCAAGAAACGTTTGGAAGCATTAACACTTTCCATTTGAAAAGGAACATGAGTACTGAATGAAGTACTCTTAGACTATATGGTTAACAAATTAAAATTTTACATAAATACTTCCTCAATAAGGAAACACAATTTCAGAAGGCAAAACAAAAGGATGATAATAAGTAAATATCATGGGAAATTAGGAAATATAATTAAGAAGTTTACAAACAAATAAAGCCTATAAAGTAGTTATGATCCAAGAATAGAACCCAAAGGTCTTCCATGTGTAACCACCCCATGAATTCATCTATAATGTCTTGATGAAGAAGCATTGAAATGGTTGATTCTGGCAGAGTCAAGATGAAGGAGTGAGAAGCATCATTTTTATCCAGCTCATCCAGTATACACAAACCACAACAACTTACAAAATGTACTAACAAATTCTAAATGGGAAAACCAAGAATATGCTAATAGGAGTAATTTTTTTCCATCCCAAGGAAGCTTAGAAAGATTGACAGTGAGATATGTGGACACAGCAGGAGAGGTAGCCAATAGCACAGGATAGTAGTGGCAGTGGTGGGGAACATCCTAGTACCCAGATAGGGTAAGGGGGCTGAGAATAAAAACATCAGGGAAGGCAGCACTGAGGCAGAAAAAGATCTCAGGAATCCTTGAATCAGCACAAGAAGCAAGAATGGGTATCAATCAGCAGTTTTGTCAACTATTATGAAGTACTTATAACAGATCTAAGGCAGAGAGGAGTGATCATGAGTGAAAAGGTCTTGAGCTGGGTATGGAGCTAGGAACAAGTTCCAAAAAGACAGCTGTGTGTTTCTGATCCCAAGGGCAAAGTGGGGACTAATTTGTAACCTTTAGTCCTCCACTAAATCCACAGTAGGATAATCAGGACAGGAGACCAAAACTGAATGAGAGACAGCAGTTCAGTAACTTTGAACCTGCAGAAATCCCAAGAAAGCCAAGTGTGACTGAATATAGAAGTCTACTGAAATTCAATTATACACAATTCAATAGAGCCGAACCTTGGTTAGATACTTACAGAGCTCTGACAAGGAAGGTAGTGAACAGATCACTTCAGAAGTGATGAAAACTTCCACTGCCACCCAGCCTGAGTTGTGAAAATAGCATGACATAAAAGGCAGATCCCCCTTCACACTCCCAAGCAGTGAGCAGAGCCCAACCCTATCATAAAATCTAAAATCTTGAAGTAAGCTGGAAGAATGATCAGGGAAAGGTAGGAGGCTGGACAACATAGGTAGGCGAGGATACATTGAGGTGGTTTATCAGAAGCAAAAATATCTTAAGGAGTGGACAGGGTGAAAAAAAATAAGGATAAGTATAAAAGAATTGGTTGGAGGAAAATGCATACCAATCATAACTATGAACATGAATGGAATAAACTCACTCATAAAACAGAAAAGGATAGCAGAATGAATTAGAAAGCAGAATACAATAATATAATGTTTATAAGAATCACACTTGAAACAGAAAAAAGTTAGAGTAAGGGGTTAGAGTTGAATCTTATGCTTCAGTAGAAGGAAAAAAATGACAGTTAACAATTATGATTTCAGACAAAACAAAATAAAAATAAACCTAGTTAAAAGAGGTAAACAATCAAGATACATTTTGCTTAAAGGTACCAAAGACAGTGAATTAGTACCAATACTAAATATGTGCATGCCAAATTGAATTGCATCCAATTTTTTAAAGGAAATGTTAAATGAGTTACAGAAGGAAATAATAAAATTATATTAGTGGAGGACTTCAACTTACCCTTCTCATACCTAGATAAATCTAACCATAGATAAGAAAGAAGCATTCAATAGAATTTCAGAAAATTTAGATATGATCAATATCTGAAGAATTCTGAATGGCAATAGAAGGAAATATGTCTATTTTCAGTGGTGAATGAAACCTTCATAAAAATTCAGCTTGTATAACAGCATAAAAGCCCCATAAACAAATTCAGGAAAGCAGAAATATTGAATGCATATTTTCCTGACCATAATTCAATAAAATATTTAAATAAATCTATGCCATTTAATCATAGATTAAAATTAATTAAAAACCAATTAAATTAATCAGTCAATTGATAAACATTTATTCAACTTCTACTATGTGCCAGGTATAAATTTAGAAAAAAAAAGAAAGAAGAAAACCAAATTACCAGCAGCAAATCTTTTTTTTTTTTTTTTTACTGAGTCAATTGGGGTTAAGTGACTTTCCCAGGATCACACAGCTAGTAAGTGTTAAGTGTCTGAGGCTGGATTTGAACTCAGGTACTGCTGACTCCAGGGCCAGTGCTCTATCCACTGTGCCACCTAGCTGCCCCCCAGTATCAAAATTTTTAAAAGGCAAATTCAAAACCAATGGAGAGTAAATAAAGCAACTATTAGGAGCTACTTTGCCCAACTGTGTGCCAATTAACCTGATAATAGAAATTAAATGGATGAATATTTATGACAGATAAATTTCCCAAATTAATAAAACAGGTTATCAAGTACTTAAATAGCTCTACCTTAGAAAAAGAAATTGAACAAGTCATAAATGAGTAAAGTAAAGCAGTAAGTAAAACAAAACAAAACAAACAAAAAGATTAGGACTAAGAGGATTTACAGGTGAATTTACCACACATTTAAAGGAATTCTAATTCTTTATAAACCACTTGAAAAATTAAGTAAAGCAGGAGTCCTACCAAAGTCCTTCTATGACAAATATAGGGTCTTGATACTTAAAACACATTGAGTCAAAACAAAGAAACTATTGACCAATTTCCCTAAGGAATATGATGTAAAATTTTAAACTAAAATACCAGCAAGGAGGTTACACCAATATAACAGTAAAGATCATGTACTGTGACCAAACTGTATTTATATCAGGAATTCAGGGTTGGTTCAATACTAGGAAAACTATTAGCATAATTGACCACATCAGAAATAAAAGTAACAAATTTAATGATTATTTCAATAAGTGCAGAAAAAGCTATTGACAAAATATCTATTTGTTAAAAAACTTTAGAAATCATAAGAATAATGGAGTTTGCCTTAAAATGATAAGTAATATCTATTTAAAATCCTGATAATTTAAATTATCTCTAATAGGGATGAATTAGAAGTCTTTCCAATAAGATCAAAGGTGAAGTAAGAATGTCCATTATCACCATTTTAATTCAATATTGAATTAGAAATGCCAGCTGTTGCAATAAAAAAGAAATAGAAATGGACAGAATAAACATAAACAATAAGGAAATAAAACTTAGTTTTTGAAGATTATATAATCGTTTACTTAGGGCAGTGAGGTGCCACAGTGGATAAAGTGTTGAATTTGGAGTCAAAAAGGCTTATATTCATAAGTTCAAATCTGGCCCCAGACACTTACTAGCTGTGTGACCCTGGGCAAATAATTTAACCTTGTTTGCTTCAGTTTCCTTATCTATAAAATGATCTATAGAAGGAAACAGCAAACCATTCTAGTATCTTTACCAAGAAAACCCCAAACAGGGTCACAAAGAGTCAGACATGACAGAAAAGACTAAAAGATAATAGCAAATGATAGTTTACTTAGAGAACCCTAGAAAATCAATTAGAAACTAATCAAAATGGGGGCAGCTAGGTGGCACAGTGGATAAAGCACTGGCCCTGGATTTAGGAGGACCTGAGTTCAAATTCAGCCTCAGAGACTTGATACTTATTAGCTGTGTGACCCTGGGCAAGTCAATTAACCATCATTATCCCACCCCACCCCCCAAAAAACTAATCAAAACAATAAAAAATTCAAAAAATCTTCAGGTTAGAAAATAGTCCCACACAAATCACCAACATTTCTTTATATTACCAATAAAACCCATCAAGAAGAGATAAAATTGAAATTCCATTTAAAATAATGATAGACAGTATAAAATACATAGGTGTCTGCCTGCCAAGACACATACATCAATTACATGAACACAATTACAAAATGCTATTTGTACAAATAAAGACAATTTTAAGAATTAGAGAAATAGTAACTGTGGGTAGACCAAACTTATATAATAAATATTATTCTTTTATCTAAATTAATTTATTTATTTCATGTCATACCAATCAAATTCCCAAAAATTTTCTTTATAGAGCTAGACAAAATAATGACAAACTTCTTCTGGAGGGGAAAAAAAAGGTCAAGAGTATCAAGGGAATCAATGAAAAAGTATGAAGGAAGGGAGTCTTGCTGTATCAAATCTTAAATTATATTTTAAAGTAGTAATCTTCAAAACAATTTGGTGCTAAGTAAGAAATAAATTGATCAGTGAAGCAGATAAGTTGCACAATATTCAGGAGCAAATAAACATAGTAGCCCCATTTTTTATATACTTCCAAATCCCAGTTATTTGAGACATTTCATTATTTATCAAAAATTGTTGGAAAAACTGGAAAGCAGTCTGGCAGAAACTAGAAACAGACCAATATCTTAAAATGGACACTACGGTAAGATAAAAACTGCTGTCAGGATTATAACACAAAAAGATGGCATCATATGCAAATTAATGGATCAGGCAAGAAATTTCCTGTCAGATGAGCAGAAAAGAGATAGAGAGGTTCACAAGAGGCAAAATAAAATTTTTGAAAACATAAAATTAAAAAGATTTTACACAAACAAAACAATGAATCTAAAATTAGAAGAAAAAAAGAAACTGGGAGAAAATCTTTGGCACGAGTTTTGTTTGTTTTTTTTCCTGATAAAGGTCTCATTTCTAAACTTTATTGACAACTGAGCCAAATCTACAAGAATAAAAACCATTACAAAACTGATAAATGATCAAAGGATATGAACAATTTTCAGAGGAAGAAATGAAAAATTCTCTATGGTTTTAAAAAAATGTTGAGTTAATTAAGTTTGTTTCTATAAATGGAAGGATTTATGATAAAGATACAAGATCAGGGGGCAGCTAGGTGGCACAGTGGATAAAGCACCGGCTCTGGATTCAGGAGGACCTGAGTTCAAATCCGACCTCAGACACTTGACACTTACTAGCTGTGTGGCCCTGGGCAAGTCACTTGACCCTCATTGCCCTGAAAAAAAAAATAGATACAAGATCAGTAAATTGCTACAAGAAAATATAGAAAATTTAATATCAGGGAGCCCAGATATATGGAGAGATACAGACTTTGGGAGGAAATTTTAGAAGCTGCAATGTATTGCAAGAGTCATAATTTAGCACCCATCTAATATCTAGAAAAACATAATACAGAATTAGCCATCTGAAGCTTATTCTTCTTCATGAATTAATAATAGCAAATCTCAATTTGCAAATATAAACCAGAAATTCTTGAGAATTCAAAAAAATAACTGCCTTTTAATCAGAGCATTATAAGACAAAATTATAGCCCATAATTGCCTTAGCATAGAATTAATTGACTAACCAAAAATTACAAAAACACTTTAAATAGCTAACACAACATCAAATACTCAGCCTTTATATTAAATGGAATGAAAAGCTTTCAGAGTATTGACATCTAGCAAATACAATTTAAGAACATGTAAATACAGAAAGAAGTATATCAACCAACTCTGTCATCATGTATGCTACTGGGATTGTTCCAAAAATGTTTGCAGTGAATCTACAGAAGATGAATGTGCATCTTGATACTTTTATTCAATTAATAAAATAAATATATAATTTTGTCTACCTCTACAATGGTCCATTTACCATTAGACTTCAAAACCAAACAAAATAAAAACTAGAGGAATAGCAACTTGCCTTGAGACCATTATTATCTGAATCCAACAAATATAAAGATGCAAAGAACATGCATAGTCCTCTGGCAATTACAGTTCTTCATAATCTGTCCCCTTAACCACTTTTCCAGTCTTCTAATACTCTCCTCCCCTGTACATACTCTACAATCCAACTACACTGACTTACTTGCTATTCTTCACTCAAGATTCTCCATTCTCTTTCTCCATATCTTTGTACTGTAGGTCTACCAGGCCTGGAATGCTCTCTCTCCTCATCTCTGCCTCTCAGTTTCCTTGGCTTTCTCCTCTTAGCCTTGGTTTGATCAACTGCAAGAATCCTTTTCCAGTTCCTCTTCATTATTCCCCTCCTTTATCTTCTAGCACCTTAACTTCTGAGATATTCTCTCTCTCTCTCTCTCTCTCTCTCTCTCTCTCTCTCTCTCTCTCTCTCTCTCTCTGTGATGTTGTCTCCTTCATTAGATTATGAGGTTCCTTAAAGCAAGGACTGTTTTTTCTTTTGGCTTTCTTTATCTTTTTTTCTTTATCTTTTTTTTGTATCCATAGTACATAGCATAGTGCTTGGAACATAATAATTCTTTTGTAATTTTTAAAAATTATTGATTGATTATTTGAAACTTAGGAATGTCGCAGGATATTGGGAAACTTTGATTGCCTGTAACTGCTGTACAGACAATTCTGTTTTTATATGTTTTATGCATACTAACCTAATTGAATTCAGAGCAACACATCACTAAGGGAGTGACTGCCAGATAATGAATTTTTGGTCACAGGAATCCAAGACCATGTACCCAAGGCAAGGAGGGATTGTGGTCTGTATAAGAGAAGTAAGTATCTACCTGATAAAATTGTGGATCTTTGGAATTATTGTATTTTAAAATGTTATTTAGGATATCTTGGACATTTCATTTTAATTATTAAAGCAATTCTGTTTAGATGGATACTGCATATTTAAATATATGAACTTTTCCAAAATAAAGTACATTTAATTATACAATTAGAATGACTTATAAACTTTCTCCAAATGCTTCAAAATAGTTATCAAAAGAAAGGAAAACATTAACATAGTTACAATAATCCAATTATGTTTTCATGAAGCTAATTAGTCACCATAATATCAGAAAGTTTCAAATCCAATAAGTTGCACATAAGATGAATTTCTTGCTAGAGTTTTAAAATTGAATTTGGTTCATGGTGATCCCCACAGTGTATTTCTTTTTATGTAAGGATAAATACTTAGTATTATAAATTGCTCTATTACATCAGGTAATATTCTATTTTATTTGTAGAGTTACACTGATTACCATATTTCTGAACTAAGTTGAGAACAGAACTTACATCTCTTTTTCTTTCACTTTTAAATATCTTATTACAAAATGAGGAAAGATATAACCTGTATTTCAGCCCTACTCCCTACTCCAAATCATATTTCTGGCTTTTTTGTTTTGTTTCTAACTATAACCTCATAGGACCTCAATCAATCAATTAATTAACACACATTTTTAAGTATCTACTGTTAACTGGGAACTGTTCTAGGTGTTGAGGATATAAATACAAAGAATAAAAGAATACCTAGTATCTAAGAGTTTTCAGTCTACTGAAAAAGATAATTATATTTATATTGTCTTTGCTTTATTTATACTGTCTATGATATATGATATATAAATATTTATATAAATAAATGTATATATTTCATATAAATATATATCACAGATAATCTAAATATACATGCAATGAATTTATAGCATAAAAACATAAATATTTATTTTATATGTGGTGTAAGTCCATTTGCTTTGCTACTGACTCTCTGGATTTCTGTACTATATCCCTCACATGATTACCTTCTCCCCTAAGCCTCTACCCTAGAAGTTCAGTTCCTTTTGTGCATTTTCTTCCCCATTAAATAAGTAAGCTCTTTGAGGGCAGGAGCTTTCTTTTTGCTTGAAGTTGTATTCCTAGCACTTTGACAAGTGTGTGACACATAGTAAGTACTTAACAAATACTCAAAATACCTTTTGACTTGACTTACTATACCATTCTCTATATAGGAAGGAAACTGAGGCAGAAGGTTTAAAAAGACAACAATTTGATAATAAATGTTGGAGAAGCTATGGAAAAATTGGAACACTAATGCATCGTGAAGCTATGAACTGACCCAACCATTCTGGAGAGCAATTTGGAACTATTCCCAAAGGGCTATAGAACTGTGCATGCTCTTTGACTCAGCAATACCACTACTAGGTCTGTTTCCCAAAGATTTCATAAAAAGGGAAATGGATCCACATGTACAAAAATAATTATAGCTGCTCTTCTTGTGGTGGAAAAGAATTGGAAATTGAGGGGATGTCCATCAATTGGGGAATGGCTAAACAAGTTGTTTTATATCAATATAATGGAATACTATTGTGCTGTAAGAAATGATGACCAGGCAAATTTCAGAAAAACCTGGAAAGACATGAATTGAAGTTGAGTGAAATGGGCAGAAGCAGGAGAACATTGTACACAGTATCAGCAACACTGTGTGATGATCAACTGTGATAGACAACTCTTCTCAGCAATACAATGATCCAAGATAATTCCAATAATTTCATGATGAAAAATATTTTCCACATCCAGAAAAAAGAACTGTGGAATCCTGATGCAGATTGTGCTATACTGTTTCTAGTTTTTTCTTTTTTAAGGTTTTCCTCTTTTGTTATGATTCTTCTTTCACAACATAACTAATGCAGAAATATGTTTAATGTGATTGTACGTATATAACCTATATCAGATTGCTTTCTGTCTTGGGGAAGGGGGAAGGAAGGAAGGAAGGGAGGAAGGGATGGAGAAAAATTTGAACTAGAAATGTTATTTAAAAACAAATGTCAAAAACTATCTCTACATGTAACTGGAAAATAATTTTTAAAACCTTTTATGATTAAAAAAGACAACAATTTGAGGCAGAAATTTTGACCCACTCTGGTACATATTTGAACATTTGGTGCCAGCCAGTCACCAGGCATTTATTAAGTGTTTATTATGTGCTGAGCACTGTGCTAAACATTAGGACTACAAATACAAATATCCCAAACCCTCAAGAACCTTAAATTCTCATGCGGAAAAATCATATAAGAAAGGAAGCTGAAAATGGTAGGAGAGGGGGGCATTGCAAAGGTGCTTTGCCCCAGGGGGTATAATGGAAAAAGAATGGGGTAGAGCCTAAAGAAGAATGAGGCATGGCTGGCCTGAGCACTTTTCTTCAGTGAAGGATCTGTGAAAAGTCATTCAGAGAGAAAGAGAGAGAGAGTCTGTAAGGTTGGAGAACACGTGAGATATATGAATTTCAGTTAGCTTCCAGAATGAAGCAGTTTCTATGACATGCAGAGAATGGTAGAGAATGGGTAGATTCTCCCATCTATTGCCATATCATCTCTCTTGGATCTTTTGTACCAAGATTACCTAAAAGGCTGTTAAAGGAGCAGAAATCCACATTCAGTGCAACTTGAACCCACATTCCTTTTCTTCCTTAAGACAAAGTAGATAGGTAACAAGGGGTGGAGATTGCATGAGTTGGGGACAAACACTATGCATCAACACCTCATTAATTTATGCAGTATTTTTTTCATCTCCTCTCCTATCCTGGATGTTGCATGTGGGTACGGACCATATCTTATTCTTTCCCATATACTCAAGAGTACCTAGTATGTTAGTACATCTTCAATACATATTTAATTGAATTGAATTAATTTTACTCTTTACTCTTTATACAATCCAGGAGTTGGTCAGAACCTCAGAACCTCCTTCCAGTAGCTGAATATAAATCCTTTCCCATGAGCCTCTGTAGGATCACCTCCAGCAAAGGAGAACCCACTCCTTTCTAAGGTAGTCCATTCCACTTTCTAAAGATAAGCAAGTACACATATTGGTTCTCAGTGGTCACATTTTTTAAATTTAAAAGTAATCCTCAGGGCAGCGAGGTGGTGCAGTGGATGGCCTTGGATTCAAGAGGACCTGAGTTTAAATCCGATCTCAGACCCTTGACAGTTATTAGCTGTGTGACCCTGGGAAAGTCACTTGACCCCAATTGCCTCACCAAAAAAAAAAAAGTAATCCTCACAATTTTTTTCCATGTTTTTGAAAACTCTCCTTCCTTGAAATACCTTGAAAATTAGTTCTTGAGTATCTTTTAAAACTGTGTTCCCTTTGCTTTGCATTTCTTCTTTGTGCACTGGTTTGGGTTCAATGTTTTCATGGACACAGAGTGTTTAAGATGAAAGAAGTAAGTAATATGCTTTCCTAACTTAGAAATATATAAACACCTTTATTACCTTTAATGATTACATGCAAAATGCTAGTCTGCCTCTTTTTCATGAATAACAGTAGTGTGTATGGAATCATTTCATTAAGATGGTCAAATCATGAAGTGATTTCCCTCCACATTCTTTGAAAACCTCTTGTACTATTTTCTGTTTATTTTTGTTTTCTGTTTATTTTCCCTACTTATGACCTTTCCATGTTTTTAAGCCACCAGGAAATAAATTACTATTACATCATGGTCAGGCAATCAACATATGAAATATTTAAAGCCTCTAAGGCTTTTGTGCCCTTGCTGTCTGCACTTATCTTCCATTAACCTCTTGACTGTTGCCAAACAGAGCAATTCCATCTGGAAACATGTACCTGCTGTTTTCCTAAACATACCAGGTGACTCAATACCTATTCTTTATGAAGAATATCACTCGAAAGAGATAGCAAGGTTTAGGGTGGTCTCTTGGGAGGGTTACAATCTAACACGTATAGATAAAAATCACAAAAACAGAAACCAAACCGTTAATATGAAGATAGGAAAACAAGAAGTTTGCAAAGGATTTGTTCTAATGAAGATTATTAGTTATCGGTTACAAAGGGGGCAATGTAGTACATTAGATAGATAGCCAGTCTCAGAGCCAGGAATTTCAGGAAGTCTGCTTAGATATAGTCACAAAGGGATTTTGGAGAATCATTTAATTTCTCAGAGCTTTAGATGGCTCTTCAAGAATATAAGTTGAAGAAGAGATGGTGATTTTCAGTGGTACCACATTCCAATGAAATCACAGCTCCAGTCTCTATGTCTATACAAAAGAGATTGTGAATAGTATTATACTTTAAAGGAAATAGTGGCAGGTCATCCAAAGAACCTAGACTTTGAGATAGGGGAGACTTGGATTTGAAATACAGCTCTGACACTTGCTTTAACACTATAGACAAGTCATTTAATCTCTTTCCCCATGCTTAAGACAATGTTTGGCACAGAGTAGGTACCTAGTGTTTGATGATTGATTAAATGAGATTTCTTTATCTATAAGTTATGAAAAATAATGTCTATAGTATCATCCTTACAGGGCTGTTGTAAAGATGAAATGAGATCATATATAGAAAACACTCTCTAAAGATCAACTAGTTATATCATGCATGGGGAAAGGATAAAGAGAAAATGATTAGCAATGAAAAGCAAGATATCTGTGATATCTTTAAAATATATTCAGAGAACCTTTTTCTGAGAAATTATAGCGACAAAAGTTGAAAAACAAGCACAAATGTATCATCTTTTTTGTAAAAGAAAAATAAAAAGTGAAATTGAATGTTGATTTTAGAATTTCAAGAGAGAAAATAAATGTCTTGGAACTGTAGAATCATGAACAAAGGATTATTTTGAATGAATTAGTTTGCTAATTTGCAGTTGTTCAGGAAAAGAGTAAATGCAGGGAGAGTTAGACTGGAATAATTAAATAAATCTGTCAACAATATTTATAGAAGGAATTGCAAAAAGGTATATTAAAAGGTACACTAGGAATAAATAGACAGAAAAAAGAAAGAAAGATAATACAGTCCTATCTACAGTGGTCTATGATATGTAAAAGTGATCCAATGGGGGCAGCTAGGTGGTGCAGTGCATAGAGCACTGGCCCTGGATTCAGGAGGACCTGAGTTCAAATCCAGCCTCAGACACTTAATACTTACTAGCTGTGTGACCCTGGGCAAGTCACTTAACCCCAATTGCCTCAACAAAATTAAAAAATTAAAAATTAAAAGTGATCCAATGGAGAATGAGTCCACTGATAGAAGTACTCAAATGTTGATAATTTTTTGTCATTTAAAACAGCAATAATTATTGGTTCTGAGAAGGGCAGTGCCTAGAAATTCTGGAACTAAGAGCAAAATCAATTGATTTTGATGGAAATAGTGTAGAATCCAGATCAGAGAATATCTAAAGTATAACTATTCCTGAATACAGATGATGTATAAAGGAAAAGGGAAGAGTAGAGGAGGCTGGAGAATGAATACAAGGTGTTTGAAGGGGGCAGAATCATGGCAGCAAGGGGTGAGCTGGAAAAGAAGACTGAACCATGTATTGAACTTAAGAGAATGGTGGGGCAGTCATCTAGGTTCATTTATGACACATTAGATCTGGACAGGATAGAAGGAATTTTAAAGAAAGGTGATGGCCAAGTGATAGTAGCGATGGGAAGATCTGAAAATAGCAATATACCCCAAGAAATACGCCAATTCCTCCTTAGAGGGGGAAATGAAAGAAAAAAAGTATGAAGAGATGAAGTATAGTCACAAGAAAGGTAGATTTCTATAAGTACCAGAATGTGGAAAAAATGTGAGAATAGATAAGAACAGATTTATAAATAAGGAGTTTATATATACACAAATTTGAGCTATAAGAATCCTTCAGGCAATGACTAGATAAATTAATTTTAGAAATGAGGCAAAGTGAGACCCTTCACTGAGGTTGTAACTTGCTCAAAGTCACATATGTGGCAAGTAGCACATGTAGGATTTGTACTCAATTGCTCTGACTTTATAAACAGTTATCTTTCCTCTCTGCAATAGAAAAAAATCATCAGTGGAAAGAGAGGTGAGAGGAGTATTGAACTGGGGGAGAACAAGGTCTGAGATTCCATTAGAAAGTAAGCTCAGGGGGCAGCTAGTTGGCTCAGTGGATAGAACACCGGCCCTGGAGTCAGGAGTACCTGAGTTCAAATCCAGCCTCAAACACTTAACACTTACTGGCTGTGTGACCGTGGGCAAGTCACTTAACCCCAATTGCCTCACCAAAAAAAAAAAAAAAAGAAAAAAGAAAAAGAAAAAAACAAACAAAAAAAGAAAGTAAGCTCAGGCACATAGTCTCTCTCTCTCTCTCTCTCTCTCTCACATACACACACACACACACACACACACACACACACACACAAACACACACACAACCCATCGCTTTTTTATCTATCCACCCATCCATCTCTTTCTAATACATCTTCAGCATATTTGCCAATAGTAGAATTAGGTCAGTAGGGTATGGAAAATTTAATCACTTTTATTGAATAATTACAAATTTATATCTTGAATAGTTGGTCCATTTAGGAGATACGCCAGCAGTGCCTTAGTGTGAAGATTCTTTGAACAGCCCCTCTAACATTGACTTCTATTTTGTTTGATTTTGCCAATTTCTAGAATATAAGTTGAAATCTCAGTGTCACTTTTGTTTTTATTTCTTGTGATATTATTCATTTGGAACATGTTGGTATTGTGGGTAGAGGGCTAATAAAGTGCTGACCCTGGAGTTAGGAAGATATGAGTTTAAATCTTGCTTCAGATACTTACCAGCCATATGACCTTGGGCAAGTCACTTTATCTCTGATGACCTCAGTTTTTTCATCTGCAAAAGAGGTATAATAATACTGCCTACCTCCCAGAGTTGTTGTGAAGATCAAACGAGATAATATTTTCCAATTTGCAAACCTTAAAGCATAACATATGCTGCCAGTCATTATTATGAGATTATACTCTCATCATCATTCTCAACTGGGGCCTTTGTTCTCAAATGCAATCAAGGGCTTGGTCTGAAGAAACAATTCAACTGTTACCATGGATAGATGACGCATATATTAGATTTGCTTTACTGTGTTCCCATAAGGAATAACATGAAAGAGAAAGAGACATTGTTATTACAACTTCAATCCCATACTTTTACTACCTTATGGATATTAATAATATTTTACACCCTACCTCCTTAACCTGTCTCAATGGCTGCAAACTGTTACAAAAATTGTCATATGGCCCTTTCCCTGCAATGGATCGTTAAAACATTCCTGCTTGGTCAAAGTTTTACATTTGCTTTTAAATATAAAGTCTTCACAGCTCAGAAAAGTTTCCTTGTTCTAAAAAATCTGCATTAGGAGAGACACAAGAAATCTGTGCTGGACAATTATTTAACTACCACCCTTTACATAGTACTTGATAAATGCAGTGGCACATTCAGATATGACAATCATATCCAGAGTTCAAAATATTCTCAGCAGGAGACTATTTAGAAACATCAAAGAAAAGGGAAAGGGAGTCTTGTACTGCATAGGTAAAAATAACAATGCCAGTGGTAAAATCAAAGGGTGTCATATGTTAAAATAACATTCATATCATTCCATTATTTAGCACGTAGATGTCAACTTAGGGTTTGTAAAAGCACTTTAAACAGGCAATCAGCAAGCATTCATTTAAACACTTAGTATGTGCCAGGAATTATGCCAAGCATTGAGGATACAAAGAAAAAGCCAAAACCATCCCTGACCTCAAGAGGCTTATGTTTGTTGAGGTACATGATTTCATTTGAATCACACCATAGCTTGGTGATGTTAGTCAGTGATTACAGATGGGTTGCCTGTTTTAAATCCAGTGACAGCTCATGGTATTGTACTGAAATGAATGCATATGGGCCCAATTCTTGGCATGGATGAGAACCAATAAATGGTGAGATATCACATAGTTGCACATTAGTAAAATTCCATCAGTATTTTATTAGAGTGGTAATTTGTCACCATGGACACCATGGATAGAAGGACTGATCTTGGAATAGGAATACCTGGGCTCAAGGACTTTTTCTAACATTTTATCTGCATTACTCTGGGCAATTCACTTAATTTCTCTGCTCTTGGCAGACCTTTAAAAGTGAAAGATATAGGTTGTGGATTAGAATCAGGAGTTTCCACAACATGAGTTCCTCACACTGAATAAATGATTATCCATGTAATGTGATATTAAGAATATATAGTATGTCTTTGGAATACTTCCCCAACTTGCCCTTAGAGACTTAAACTTTGTGAAGGTGTCTGCTATCTTCTGTTCTAGGAGTAATCTCCTACCACTCAGGACAACTAGTTGGCACAGTTGATAGAGCACTGGCCCTGGAGTCAAGAGGATCTGAATTTAAGTCTGGCCTAAGACATTTACTAGCTGGGTCACTCTGGACAAGTCCCTTAAACCTATTTGTCTCAGTTTAGTCATCAATAAAATGAGCTGGGAAATGAAATGGCAAACTATTCCAGTGTCTTTGTCAAGAAAACCCCAAATGGGGTCACGAAGAGTCAGACATTACTGAAATGACTCAACCTAACACTCTAGGTCGCTCCATTGGGTGCTTCCTATTAACAATCAAGCAGTAGACACACAGCTTTTAAAAAGGGGACTTAGTCAGATGTCATGTTAAAAACAGTAGTTATAATACATATTTCCTTTAAACCTGAGATGATCTTTCCAAAACATATACACAGTATCCATGATAAAAGTGGTTTTCAACTTAGAGTGTCATAGTACTAAAACATTTGTAAGATACACTTGTGACAAAATCAACTTGCAACTCCTGGTCATGAAGGACCTTGAGGTCCTTCCTTTCAATAGTCCTCACACAGCTCTCATTAATTGCAGTGTCTATATGGATAGGTTGTTCAGCTGGTTCTACTCCTCTCTATTGCTGACTCTCTTCTCTGCTGCCAGGAGTCCCATTGTTATAACCTTTCTGTATTCATGTCTGTATGGAGCTAGTGTCTCTGTTCTTCCAATTATGTCTTGAGCTTTCTCAAACCAACAAACTCAAACTAATGGATGGGCAACATCCTTCTGGGCAATTCGATGCTAAACATTGTAGTACACTGTGACCAACAGTGGAAAGCAAGAAAGACTAATCCTCTCCAACCCCTACAGGGATCTCATTGAAAAAAAATATTCCTGTCCCTGAACTCTTTTCAAAAAAATAGCTGTCCCCAGGATTAGATATTTACAACCATGAAAAATAATAACTAATTTATTTGTCTAATGTGGTTGTTTCCTTTAATTTTTTATTCATTTATTTATTTTTTTTGGTGAGGCAATTGGGGTTAAGTGACTTGCCTAGGGTCACACAGCTAGTAAGTGTTAAGTGTCTGAGGTCGGATTTGAACTCAGGTCCTCCTGACTCCAGGGCCAGTGCTTTATCCACTGCACTACCTAGCTGCCCCTGTTTCATTTAATTTTGTCAAAGAAATGTGTGGCTCCATCTATAGTTAAATTCCTTGTTAACACTTTGTGATTATATCACTAGCTTTTAGGACTAGAGTTTGGCCAAAGATAAATTCCCCTACAAGGAGATTTAACATCAAGGACCGGTGATTTCATCATTCTCTGGAGCTACTCTCATCTCAATTCATCTAACATAGTCTTGGAGAGTTGCCTGAGGCTCAGAGAGGCTGTGACTTGCCTAAGGTCTCACAGGTACTAAGAGTCAGACCTGAATTTGAACCTACGTTTTCTTGACTCTGAGTTCAACAATCCATTCACTCCACTCCACCAAATTCCCTGTAAAAGAACAGATATATCCAGGGCTGTGCTTCAGTCAGCTCATATTGGCTCATTAGAGCTGATTGTTAAATAATCAATAAAAAAAAATTGCCCCTTAGAAACTAACAATTAGTAAAAGTCAGGACTTGACTTACTTTTTTGTTGATTATCTAGCATTAAGCCAGTGACAGGAAAAAAATTAATAGTCCAGATTAAACCTAAATGTGTTTAATGAATACACATTTTTTTTCTTTCTGAACAGCCATTTGCTAGTCCATTCCTAGATATGTGCCTCAAGTTGCAGAAGGTATTCTCCAATTCTGAAATGAACTCCCTCCTCACTTAGGACTTTTAGAAACCCTCAATTTCTTTAAGGTTTATCTCCATTATAATTTCCTTCATGATCCCAGTGGCTAGTTCTTTCTCACCAAAAAAAATCATCTTGAATTTATTTTGCATACAATTATTTGATATATAATGTGAATACATGTGATCTCCCTCCCAGCTGAATATAAGTTCCTTGAAGGCAGGAACTGTTTAATTTTTCCTTTATCTCTCCAGCTCCTAACATAGTGCCTGTGACATAGTAGGTGCTTAATTAATGGTTATTGTTTGTTGGAATACTTTTTTCCTTTTTATTTAGCTTTTATACCATTTTTACATCCATCATCTCCATTTAAAAGTGATCTGCCCTCCTTCCTCAGTATTTCTGGCCTTGCATTTTCTGCAAGCCCATGTCCCTGTCCCTGAACATGTGCCATATGCATAGCAGTGGAAAGTAATAATAGAGTGAAATTAATTAAGTGACTGTATTTCAATCACAGGGTTCTCCTGACATTATGAACTCAGAGAGTGCAGCTCCAGCAGTTTGTAACTGACAGCAGGGCTGTGAAATTGCAATAGAGCCTCGATAATTATCCTCTTCATTATTTTTTTTTAATATATAGCGAGAGAAATACAAGCATTCTCTTTCATTGTATAATAGTTTGCAGCATAATGGGGATGGATGTGGGGGGATGTTTGTCTTACACAGCGATAGTTAAAAGTAGTGACAAAGGAAAGAGGATGGCATTAATGATGTACAAGCTTCTTGCCTTCAATCAGACATCCATTATACAATCATTCTATACGCACTGTAAACACACAGGTTAAATATAACCAAATGCACTTTCTTTATTGAAATATGGGTGCTGACAACATGTACAAGGTGGGGGGGAATAGATTATATCATTAGCAGTGGCCAAAGTGCCTTGCCAAATGCCTACAACTCTAAAGCATTTGTCAGACACTTGAAACTCAGGCAAACCTGAAATGTAATTAATTCGCTATTACTTAAGAAAGGATAGTAATGCTTTTTTTTTTTTAACAAAGTCTTTTCATAGTGTACTTATCTAGTTGCTAAATATGTTTTCCCAGCATGTTTTCCATTTCATTCAGGTTTTGTTGAGTTAAATTTAGTATAAATATTCTTTGTTACTACTTCTACTGTCAGTCACTTTTTTTTTTGAAGTGGTATGAAATGTTTTATCTTTTTTTTTTAAGTTTCATTGATACCTTTTTATTTCTTTTTTAACACCATGCTTATTTCCCAATATCCCACATCATGGAAGCTTCCCTTGAAATAAAGAAAAAATAACACAAACTGACCAATATAGATAGCCACATAGAATGACATCATCTGCTACCTCCTGCACCCATAGTCTCCCCTTCTCTTTCTGTACCTCTCGGCTTCCCATCTATTCAATGAGAAGAGGGGAATGTGTTTTATCATCTGTCCTCCATGATCGAGATTGGTTGCTGTTTACAGCTTTTTCTATGCAATTTTAAATGTAGGTGTGTTTAGTATACAGAGTGATCAATGAAAAACTAATACTGAGGTTGCTTCTTAAATTATTATTTGATTAAACTAAACCAAACTTTTAATTTTGTTTCATCAAGATTATTATTATTCAGATATATCCAATATAAAGTTACCCCCAATCCTTCAATCCCCCTTTAGATAAGGGCAATAAAAATGGGGCTAACACTTGCCTGACATACCTTACAGAATTATGAGACTTACAATAGATTTTTAAGTCTTACCTTAAATCTCATTATAAGGTTTATCCCTCAGTTGCTTATTTTAAAACAACTTCAATTAAATTGAGTCAATATCTAGGAAACACCTTCCCAAGGAAGACGAACAGATAGGATATAGTACCTGCCTTCATGGAGTTTCTACTCTAGCATGGACATATTCTACAATACATACACGATTAATGATAATGTAAACATAATGCACAAAATACATATTGATGAAAACCAGTAATAGCTAAAGGAAGCTGAGCAGATTTCCTGTAGTATATAGCATTTGAACTGGTCTTTTGTTTTTCTTTAGCAATTTTCAATTATGTCTGACATTTGGGGTTTTCTTGACAAGATATAGGAGTGGTTTGCCATTTCCTTTTACACCTCATTTTACAGATGAGGAAACTGAGGCAAACAGGGTTAAGTGACTTGACTAGGGTCACACAGTTAGTAAATGTCTGAAGCCAGATTTGAACTTACAAAGATTAGTCTTCCTGACTTCAGACCAGGCACTCAATCCACTGTGCCACCTAGCTGCCTGAGTTGGCCCTGAAAGACGGCCAAAGAATAGAGCTAGTATTTTTTTTTTTTTTGGTGAGGCAATTGGGGTTAAGTGACTTGCCCAAGGTCACACAGTTAGTAAGTATTAAGTGTCTGAGGCCGGATTTGAACTCAGGCACTCCAGACTCCAGGGCCAGTGCTCTATCCACTGCGCCACCTGGCTGCCCCGGAATAGAGCTAGTATTAAAACCCAATTGTCTAGATCTTCTAACTCTAAAACATATGTTCTTTGAATTGCTATTTTTCTTACTATTAATATTAATAATGATGATAATAGCTAACATTCATATAGTGATTTAAGGTTTTCAAAATGATACAACAACTGTTATATCACTTTATCCTCCCAACAACTCTGGCAAGCAGGTACAATTATGACTATTTTACAAATGAGGAACCTGAGCCAGAGAGACATTAAGATCCCATAGCCGGGGGCAGCTAGATGGCTCAGTGGATAAGCACTGGCCCTGGATTCAGGAGTACCTGAGTTCAAATCCGGCCTCAGACACTTACTAGCTGTGTGACCCTGGGCAAGTCACTTAACCCCAATTGCCTCACCAAAAAAAAAAAAAAAAAAAAGCTCCCATAGCCAGTGAATATCTGAGTCAATATTTGTATTTGGATGTATCCCAATTCCTGGTCCTTTACTCCAGCCACTAGGCTGCCTACAATTCCATTGTACCACACCAGCTCTCACAAGCTAAAATGAAGGGATGGCACAGGATTTAAAACTAGCATGAACATTAGAGATTATGAGAGTATTTTGTCTAGCCCTGTCCCTTTATCCATGAAGAAACTGAGGACCAAAGAAATTTGACTAGTATAAGGCCACATAAATATATAATATGCTTTGTGAAGGAAGAGAAATGCACTAGGCACTAAGGGAGATACAACCATGAGGCACAGTCCTGGCTGCATGTCAGTCTTTCTCCTTAACCTGTGGCAATTCTCTTGGTAAAACCAACAGAATAAAACATGGTAGGACCCATTAATTAGGCTTCTTGCAACTGGCTCACTTGATCAGTGCAGATGTGTCACAGATGTATCCATTCTGCAGTTACCCAGTCACATCATTAAGTTACACCATTCTGTCGGTTCAGAGCACGTTTATCTTCCTGCCTGTATCAATGGCTTCTCTCTCCTACCCTGCCACGTATTCCTTTGGTGAGGGTCATTTCAATCTGTTCCACTTCTGAGCGATGCCTCACAGCATGTATTTGAGATGCTGCCTTTCCACTTTGGTCTCTGCACACCAGACTGAATAAGGCATTCTCTCACACACTCTGTGACCTATCACAGTATCACTGGAAAAAAATATATCAGTTATGCTAAGTCCCTTGGGTAGTGTCAATCTGAACTGAAAATGTGCCAACTTTATTAACATAATCACTAACAGACTTCTTAATTAAGCTGCCAATAATGTCATTAATAGGCATCACTGTTGGTTTCAAAATATTCATGTCTTCCTCCACAAATTTATGGGTGCTGTAATGAGGAAGCAGGCCTGAAGAGGTCATATTGTGTTAGAAAGGCAACGTGGTATAGTGTCTAGAGTGCTAGACCTGGAAACAGGAAGAACAAGGTTCAAATCCTGTTTTGCTTCTATCTGTGTGATCCTGGAGAAATCACTTCCTTTCTCTCAGCCTTAGTTTCTTCATCAATAAAAAGGGAATAATAAGACTTGCCTTGCCTAGCTCACAGAATTATAAGATTCACAAGATAATATATGTAAAATGCTTTGCAAACTTTAAGCAATAATACATATAGACAGCATTGATATTTATTTATTTACTTATTTATTAATAAAGCATTAATTAAGAGGTCATTATGGCAAGCATTGTGCTAAGCTCTGAGGATATAAATATAAATAAACAAGACTGTGCTTGGCACCAAGAAGCTTACATTCTAACAGGAGAGGATAACACATAAAAGGAAATTGGAAAGAGGGGAAACAGGGACTAGAGCCACCAGGGCCATGGCATGGAAATGGTTAGGAAAGGAAGAGGGAGGGGAGGCTTGGATCAGGACGAGAATACACCAATCAAAGCTAGGAAAGTCCCAGGGGCAAAGTCCAAGGTATACAGATTAATATAACATATCAAAATAGAAGATCTATAATAATAATAGCTGACATTTATATAGTGTTTTAAGGTTCGTAAAGCACTTTACATGTTGTCTAATTTGAGTCTTTAACAACCCTGTGAGGAATGTCTTATTATTATCCCCATTTTACAGATAAAGAAACTGAAACTGACAGAGACTAAGATTTGAAATGTACTTTTCTCACCAAAAAAAAAACCCACAAAAAAATAAAAAACAGAAAACAAAAAGCAATCTGGAAGCCAGGTTGTAGAAACATTCATTTTTATTTGTCTTCTATATTACACTATTAACTAACCTGTTATTTCTTAACTAAAAGCATTCCTCAAGAGATAGCTAGATGGAACAGTGTATGGAGCCCAAGACCTGGAGTCAGAAAGACATAAGTTTCAGTCTGGCCTCAGACACTTACTAGCTGTGTTGTACCGGGCAAGTGGCTTAACCCCCGTCTGCCTCATTTTCCTCATCTGTAAAATGGAGATAAAAAGTATAGCTCCCTTTCAAGATTGTTGTGAGATGTTTCTAATTTACTTTGGAAACCTGAAAGTGCTATGTAAATGCTAACTATGAATATTATTAGTTGTATGGAATTCCTAAGTTCTGTCATCGATTAATTATATTATTGAACTGTTTTGGTTCCTCTAGTTACCCTGTCTTGTAATTTGGCTCTATGCCATAATAGAAAAGCCACTGCACTTCGAGTCAAGAAGATTTTTGGTTCAAATCCTTCTTCAGACACATAGTAGTTGTGTAATACTGACCAAGTCATTTCACCCATCTGTGCCTCAGTTTCCTAATCTGTAAAAGCAAGGGGCTAGACTATCATTCTAATGTCCATTCTCACTCTAAAGCCATGATACTATGACTTACTTCCTACCCTCAAAATTCTGTCTGAGAATGACAATTCTTTATATATGTTGTACCAACAACCTTGTATCCATTGGTTGTTTGGTTGTTGTCCTTTGTTCTTGAAGAGGACCAAAATAACATCTCTGTTTTGGAGTGAAGGTTCAATATCCAAATGTAGCTGATCAGACCAATAGGAGCTTGCAAAGCTCTTCCACTGGTCAGGCACAAATGAAAATGTGTAATGGAGATGTCTCTAAATTTGTGCATCTCACATTTCTTTTGAGCTACTTCAATTCTGTTTTGCTCATTGAACATAGTACCTTCTTTGATGTGGACATGCCATGCTGGGCAGTCCTGTGCCAATGTTTCCCATATCATGTAATCAATTCCAGAGTTCTTCAGGGAGACCTTGATAGTGTTCTTGTATCACTTCTGACCTCCAGGTGCATACTTGCCTTGTGTGAGTTCTATGTAAAATAGTTTTTTAGGCAAATGAATATTTGGCATTAGAGCAACATGGTCACTGCAATAGAGTTTGAACGCTTGAAGGTTTTGCTCAAGAAAGGACCTCTGTTTCTAGTACCTTATCTTACCAGGTGATCTTCAGAGTCTTCATAAGACAATTCAAATGGAAGTGATTAAGTTTCCTGGCATGGCACTGGTATACTGTCTAGGTTTCATGAGTATACAACAATGAGGTCGGTACAATGACTCTGTAGACCTTCAGTTTGGTAGGTAGGCTAAACCCTCTTCTCTCCCACACTTTCTTTCAGAGCCTGCCAAACATTGAGCTGTCTGTGGCAATGCATGGACCAACCTTACCATCTATGTGTACATCCCTGGAAAGTATACAGGCAAGGTAAGTGAAATTATCCATGGCATTCAATATTGCTCTACTGTCAGTGCAGTAGCTAACCTTGATGCTGTTTTCATGCTCATTGAAAGTATCTGAAAACATCATGCTTTTTAGCATTGAAGCAAGCAAGCAGTGCTGCTTCACTCCACCGATGACTAGGTAAGTGCAAGAACATTGTCCAGAATCCATGGAAGCATGGGTTGTATCATAAGACTCATATCACAAGAGTTACAAAGCACAAAGAGAAGTAATTAAATGTATCTCTGCCTTTCTTCTGCCATCTTTGCTCTGCCCCTTAAATGATGTATCTTAAGATGACTCATTAATGTTTTTTTTTGTTTTTTTTATTCTGAACTTAAGAATAAAACAAGCATTTCCATAACAAAGTAAAATAGAAAAACAGGTATTTGTGATAAAAATAATAGAACTCAATGGAAAATTCAATATATAAAATCCAGAAGAAATATAAGGAAAACATTAAAGATCAATTATGAGAGACTTGATATGGTCAAATTGTTCACTTCTTATATATGAAAATGACATCAATATTCTTAAGTCTGTCATCAGTACATGGGTCGTTTGAAAGAAAGGTTAGGGCTGAACTGAGTAGGATGGGGTAATTCTAAAAAACAGTGGGTAGGAAAGGTAAAAGGGAGCAATTATCTCATACACATGAGACATGAAAGGAAGAGCTGATACTGAGGAAGAGTGAACAACATATATATATAATGGTACAAAAGTCTTCTAAACTTACAAAGAAATAAGAAAATAAGGGGGCAGGATAAGGGAGGAATTTTTAGAAGGATGTGTAGATTAAGATTTAGGAGTATAAGGGCAGAAGATAAGGTAGAGATTCTTTAAAAACATGTGGATTAGGGGGCATCTGGGTGGCACAGTGAATAAATCACTGGCCCTGGATTCAGGAGGACCTGAGTTCAAATCCAGCCTCAGACACTTGACACTTACTACCTGTGTGACCCTGGGTAAGTTATTTAACCCTCATTGTCTTGGAAAAGAAAAGCACATGGATTAGTGGGGTAGTAGTTAGAAGTAAACTAGACATATGAGGAGGGATTGGATAAGAAGAGAAACTGAGAAGAACTATAGTGAGAAAAAATAGGTTGGAGGGAAATAGACAAATAATAAATATAACTTTAAGTGTGAATGGGATGAACTCACCCATAAACCAAAACAAAAATACCACAGTAGATTAAAAGTCAGAATCCAACAAAATGTTGTTTATAATAAACACATTTAAAAAGAGAGATATGTACAGAGATAAAGGACTGAAACAGAACTTATTATACATTATTATTAAGTAGAATGTTATATGCACAGTATTATATTTATATGATATTACATTATTATATAATGATGCATTTATAATTTTTCTATAATAATAATTGGTATTTGTTTAAAAAGCAGGGGTAAGGATCATGATCTCAGATAAAGTGAAAGTTAAAATAGATTTACTTAAGAGATAAAAATGTTAAATACACTTTAATAAAAGGTACTATGGACAATAAAGGAATATCAGTACTTAACTTATATGTGCCAAACACCATAGCATCTACAGTTTTAAAAGAAAAATTAAATGAATTACACTTATAAATAGATAGTAGTACTATTGTAGTGGGGGGATTTAATCTTTGCCTCTCAGAATTAGATAAAGATAACAAAAAATAATTAAGAAAGAAGTCAAAGAAGTGAATAATATTTTAGGTAAGTTAGATATGACATATACCTGAAGAAAATTGAATTGGAATAAAAAGGAATGCACCTTTTACTCAGCAGTTCATGGTACCTTTACAAAGATTAACCATATATTAGGACATTAAAATTTTATAGCTAAAAAGCAGAAATATTAAATGTATCCTTTTTAGATTTTAATAAAATAAAATTATATTTAATATGGGACTACAAAAACATAGAATAAAATTAATTGGAGACTGAACAACCTAATCTTAAAGAATGAGTTGGGTAATGACTCATTCATTGTAAGAATTCTAATGCTAGAGTCTCAAAAATGTTGGCAGCTATATTGAATTGGCAAATTTTAAAATATATGAGTTTGTGTATGTATGTATTCATGTATGTATGTATGAATAAATAATTACTGAATTAATCCATTATTTTAGCCATCATATAGAAATAGTCTCTGATTTATGACTTTCAGATTACCAGTTTGATAACTAAATTGGTGAATTTTACTATGCTTTTCATTTTTGAGTTTGTTTTTTGGTCTGAGGAATCATGGATATGAGAGCTAGAAAATTGGGGAGGTGATAAACCCCTGAAAAAGTGTTCATTCATACTGTGTGATTAAAGTTCGGAACATTCTGGCCCATTTACCAAAGCACCTAGAAGTATGTTTCCAATACTTCAGTGACTTCATCTAGCTATTGCTGTCACTATCCTGATACTGACATCACCTTTTTTTTTTTTTTTTTTGGCAGGGGCAATGAGGGTTAAGTGACTTGCCCAGGGTCACAGGGTTATATAGCTAGTAAGTGTCAAGTGTCTGAGGCCGGATTTGAACTCAGGTCCTCCTGAATCCAGGGCCAGTGCTTTATCCACTGTGCCACCTAGCTGCCCCCTGACCTCATCTTAATAGGAGGTGTTTATGATCCCAAAAAAGTTACATTCCACAATATCTCCAGACTGTCTAGAAAACACCATTCAGGGAACTTTGAAATAGAAAGATATTCACCTGGCAAACTTACTTCTTTATTCCATTCTTAGAGCCATGGTGTTATTGGCATTGTTGTAAAACCCTCCCCTTTCTGAAAGTTAAACCCACAGTTGGTTTCCAAGATGTGCCTTGAATAATTCATTTAAGTTTCTTTTGATCATGCTCTGCCTATTTTTTTCTCTGCACATGCAGATTACTATAACCTAGCTATTTCCATTAACAAAGCTTAGAAGAACCCAGTTTTCCATATAAACTTGGGAAAATTGGATTAGGGTTTCATTCCACTGGATGTTGTAAGAAAACTGATCTATACTTAATGGGGAATTTTCCAGATTGGAATGTTGAAGAGTGGGGAAAAAAATCATATTTGGTTCCTGATTTCCTTTATATTCATGTAAAAAAAATTGGAGCCCTCCAGTGGTCAAAACACTTTCTATAAATACACAAATCCATTAGTTAAAGGTACTGTCATCCAATAAGGAAGAATCTATTTTAATCTTCAAAGTTATTTTCTTGAAATTCCATTAAATTCTTTTTAATATTTCAATTAACAGCTATAATCTCATTATAAATTATTTAATTTTACTGCTTTATTTTAGCCTTCTTTGGCAGAAATTTATCATTTTATAAACAACACATAACATCCTGTGAAGTTTAAAGGGAAGAAATTGTCACATTTCTATACAAAATGTAACTTGACCATTTTGTAATACAACTGTCCTGGTATTTTCAGAGATTTATAATAAGGCTATGTATCTTCTCAAAAACTCAAAGAAGAAACAGTTCTGTGCTGGAGGTTTCAGTCATCTGTGTTATTATCAGAAGAAAAGAAAAGATTGTATGTGCCCAGTGAGTCATGAATAATATGCTCAGTGTGTTCATGGAACTTATTTTTTTTTATTTTTTTAATACATGGCAGGCACATTTTTTTTTGTCCTTTAAGACCTCTGTGTAGAGAGAGCAAAGAATGAGCCTGCTTTCTTTAAGCAAGAGAAGCTTTAGGAGAGAAAAAATATATATAAAGGCATTCTAAATGAAGTTACTTTACTTCTTTTTCCCCATATCTTTTGTTTCAGTAATTGAGTACATTGTATTTGAGCTCTATAATTAAAGTCTTAACAGAACTCATAGAAACTGATATTTATCTATATGCCAGAAAACAAATAAAACAAAGAATGAAGATTGTTTAAAACGTGCCAATGACATACTATTTGATTTCTTTAAAAGCCTAAAAGACGGATCCTGGGAGCCAAGATGGCGGAGGAGAGGCTGTGACTCCCACAAGCTCCAGATAAACCCCTCCATTCATGCCCAAATAATGCGGTAAAAATGGAAACCCAGAACAGTCTAATGCACATAAGAACAGAGTGAGACTATTTCTCCCCAAAAAAGGGCAATTCTGATCACCTACTGATCACGCTGAACAGCTCAGCGCACGGTCCGGACCCAGCCAGGGCACTGCTTCCAGCACATGTCAGAGTCTTCAGCACCAGCAGCTTCTGAGGCTCTGATCATGGACTGGTGAGGGGGTTCGGCGGTAGGCTGGGGTGAAGTGGAGGCAGTATCTACTGGAGTTGGAGCAAAGCGCCCTGGGTCTGAACCAGTGGGCTGAATCCAGTGGTGGTGGCCCAGTGGAGGAGGGGCAAAAGCATGCCAAGCTTCTGACCATAGAGAATCAGAGTTCAATCAGACTTCTGTTTCCGGGTCAAAGAGAAAGCGGCTGTGATTACTCACAAGCCAGGCAGGCTGAGAAGAAGCCTAATCACCCCCTGGGCCACACTGTAGCACGAACAGTGTGTCTTGGAAGCAGCGCTACACTTTAAGAAGGAGTAAAAAGCCAAGAAATAGTAAGCCAGGATGAGTAGGCAGAGAAAGCAGAAGACCATCGAAAATTTCTTTGGGGGAAAGGTAGACCACAATACATCCTCAGAAGAAGAAGAAGATAATAACAGGGTCAAAGCTCCAACATTCGAAGCTTCCAAGAAAAATATGAACTGGTCTTAGGCCATGGAAGCTCTCAAAATGGTCTTTGAAGAGAAAGTAGGAGAGATAGAATGAAGATGTAGAGAAAGAAAGGAAGGAATGGAAAGAGAAATGAGAGCAATGCAGGACAGTCATGAGAAAAAAGTCAACAGTTTGAAAAGCCAAATGGAAAAGGAGATTAAAAAACTGTCTGCTGGGGCAGCTAGGTGGCGCAGTGGATAGAGCACCGGCCCTGGAATCAGGTGTACCTGAGTTCAAATCCGGCCTCAGACACTTAACACTTACTAGCTGTGTGACCCTGGGCAAGTCACTTAACCCCAATTGCCTCACTAAAAAATAAATAAATAAATAAAAACAAAAAACTGTCTGCTGAAAAAAATTGCCTAAGAATTAGGATTGAACAAATGGAAGCTAGTGACCTTATGAGAAACCAAGACACAGTAAAGCAGATCCAATTGAATGAAAAAATAGAGGGTAATGTGAAATATCTCCTTGGAAAAACAGCTGACCTGGAAAATAAATCTAGGAGAGATAATTTGAAAATCATTGGACTACCTGAAAACAATGACCAAAACAAGAGCTTAGACACCATCCTCCAAGATATTGTGAGGGAAAGTTGCCCTGATATTCTAGAAGGAGAAGCTAAAATAGAAATTGAAAGAATCCACCAATCACCTCCTGAAAGAGATCCCAAAAGGAAAACCTCCAGTAATATTATAGCCAAATTCCAGAACTCCCAGGAGAAAATATTGCAAGCAGCTAGAAAAAAGGAATTTAAATACTGTGGTGCTCCAATGAGGATAAAGCAAGATCTCGCAGCTTCTACATTAAAGGACTGGAGGGCATGGAATATGATATTCTAGAGGGCAAAGGAACTGGGACTACAGCCAAAAATCATGTACTCAGCAAAACTAAGCATCATCTTTCAGAGAAAAACATGGAATTTCAATGAGAAAGAAGACTTTCAGGCATTTGTTATGAAAAGACCTGAACTGAATAGAAAATTTGACTTTCAAATACAAGACCCTGGAGAAGCATAAAAAGATAAACAGGAAAAAGACTTCATGAGGGATATTAAAAGATCAAACTGTTTATATTACTACATGGGAAGATAATACTTTGAACTCCTAAGAACTATCTCAGTAAGGAATTAACAGAGGACACATGTCTGAACTGAATATGAAGGGATGATATCTATAAAGCATTTATGTTTTGTTCTTTGTGGGGTGTCTTATGTCTGGGGGCCGGATTTGGGCTTGGGGCCTCCTGGGTCCAGGGCTGGTGCATTGTCCACTGTGCCACCTACCTAACCCATAATGACATCTTTAAAATAGGGTTGAGGTGTAGGATAAATAGACTGGGGGAGGGGAAGAGGAGAGATGGTCTGGGGAGTAGTTGTTCACATGAAGGAAACAAGAAAAACGCTTAGGGAGGGGAGGGGAAAAGCGGGAAGGAATTGGGGAGTGAGTGAACCTTATATCATCAGAATTGAATTAATTATTCAATTAAAAAAAAACCTAAAAGATTTCAGTGGATAAAGCACTGGTACTGAATTCAGTAGGACCTGGATTCAAATCTGGCCTTAGACACTTGACACTTGGTAGCTATGTGACCCTGGGCAAGTCACTTAATCCTCATTGTCCCACAAAAAAAAAAAAAAGCCCAAAAGATTTGATGGAAGATACAAAATGAGTTGTATAATATGAAAATAAGATGAATAGGTCAGAAAATGTAGGTGAGGGATGATGCACCTACTTTTATACTGACATCCAAATAGTGTCAGAAAAGAGCAAGAAAGGTTTCCAAAGGTTCCCTGGTAGACTCCTTGTGAAAAGGAAGTGGACAAGAGGTAGTCAACACCATGGCAGACATGGATACCTTTTTATCTATATCATCAGAGAAAAAAGCCAAAGGAATGAGAACACATATCTCTTTAAGTATTTGACTATAAAAATAAAATAGGGGGGCAGCTAGGTGGTACAGTGGATAGAGCATTGGCCTTGGATTCAGGAGGACCTGAGTTCAAATCATCCTCAGACACTTGACACTTACTAGCTCTGTGACCCTGGGCAAGTCACTTAACCCCAACTGCCTCACCAAAAAAAAAATAGTAAAAATAAAATAAAATAAAATAGGGCATGAGCTGGGTTTGGGTAATGGTTTACTTGCTATATGTATGCTGTTTCAGTTTATCAGAGATCTTATCCATGGTAGTGGAACTCTCAAGAAAAACAAAACAACAACAACAATGAAAAAACCAAAACAAATCACTGTGACCTATTGAAACCACAGGGCCAGTCCAATTCAATCCGACAAACATTTATCATATTCCTACTATATATTTGGGTTAAATACATTTACAACTAATTATCAGAGTTAGCAAAAATACTCTGATTTATCAGATAACTGTAGATGTTTTGAGTTTAAGTGGTACAATAGGAAGTCAAATTGAATTCATAAAATTGAAAATAAAAACATATTCATACATATCTACTAAATAATATATGGATTAATATCTGCCTTGGTGGAGGGAATTCTCAGAGTGGGAGTTCATTATGCTGACAAAATAATTGATCCTTCTTGTCCAGGTATATTGTATGGTATAGTTTTCAGAGAAGTAAGCAATCAGGTTGTCTGCCAATATGCATATCTTTACTATGAAATGAACTAATGTAAGCTATAGTACAGGTTGTTATTGGTCCAAAAAGGAATGGGGATTGAAAGATAGTCAGTTAACTATTAATTAATTAACCTATCAATCAGTAGTCAAATATTAATCATTTGTTATGTTAGGCAATCAGATACAAATAAAAAGCAAAAACAATTCCTCCCCTCAAGGAGACAGCATGTGTATAAATGGTTCTATATTAGATACCAATCGAGTAGACACAAGGTAACCTGGGATGGAGAAAAAAGACATAAGGAAGTGAATGGAGTGAGATATAATGGTCTAAGAGGCAGCTGGAGCAAGAATAAGCAACACTCCAAACCACCTGGAAGTGGTTACTAGAAATCAGGTACGGAAGACAGGGGTTGGGAAATAGAAAAGATAGAAATGAAGAAGGGGAGAGAAAAGTGATCAAGGTCAGTCCAAGGTTTAATATAATAAAAACAGCAGGAGTTGGGAGGTAAGATAGAAAAGGTAAAATAAATGATTCAGGGCATGAAGATAAGAAGATAGAAACAGCAGGTCATTAAAAAAACAAACCCAACATTCCTGAATGGAAATACAATAGGTAAATGAAGAAGAGGAAAAGGATGCAAAGAGAAAAAGGAAGGATTGTAGGTAAAATGTATGAAGTCAGGTAAGAGGTGATTGATAAAAGGAATAGAAAAGGATAGAAAGTGAAAATCAAAAGGAAGGATTTAACTGTTGATGGAGTTGTGAATTGATCCAACCATTCTGGAAAGCAATTTGGAACTGTTCCCAAAGGGCTAACAAACTGTACATACCCTTTGATCCAACAATATCACTGCTATGTGAAAAGAATAATATATAAGGAATCTAGAAAAATATGTTTGAGTTGGATTGTCAAGGGTTGTAAAAATAAAAAAGACAATTTTATTTTTTTTAATTTAACCAAAAGGCAATGGGAAGCCACTGAAAATTATTGAGTAAAAGCGTTTCATTGTTATATCCATACTTGAAATAACTCATTTTGGCAGCTTTGTGGAGAATAAATTGGAATAGGTAGATAGATATAATCATTTATTGAGTGCTTACTATATGCCAGACACATTGCTAATGATGGAAATTAAAATACAAGCAAAAAAGAAAGACAGCCCTTACTCTCAAGAAGCTCACATTCTAATGGTGGGGATGATTGGGAGAAACAACAAATAATAGAGATATTTAAATGGAGTGTGGGGAGAACCATCATTGTGGGGAAAAGATGGAAAATTATTACAGGAAAGTACTGAATTGGAGCTTTTGGGACTCAACAATTGGACTAGAAGGGAGTTGAGACAAAAAAAGATCATTCAAACAGCCATTGCAAGAGTCTAGTAAGGAATTGAAGAACACTTAAACCAAAATGGAGGTTGGATCAGTAGAGAGAAGAGTTGAAAGTTGTGAAGATGGAAACAGAACATTTGGCAACTGATTAACTGTGCAGGATGAGAGAGTAAGAAGTCTAGTATGATTCTGGGGTCGCAAAACTGAAGACTGGAAAAATGGTGCTTCCTACCCTTGAGATGGAAAAATTTAATAGAGGAGTGGGCTTCGGGAAAGTAAATATGAGTTATGTTTTGGACATATTGAGTTGAAAATGTCCCTGGGATATTCAATTTGAAATGTCTAATAAGTAGTTGCTGTTGTGGTACTGAAGCTCAGGAGAGAAAGGGTGGGACTAGATATCAGTGAATCACAAATATGGAGATAGTAATTAAATCCATGGAAGATGGTGAGATCACCAAATAGAAAAAAAGAGATAAGTTAGTAGGCTTCTTAGATTGGGCCTGTCCTTAATAGCCACAATAAGGAGACATGACATGGACGATGAGCCAGCAAAAGAAACTGAGACAGGTGAAGAAGAATGAGGGTCTAGAAAAGGAAATGAACTTTGTCAATTGACCTCCTGCACCTTCGTTTCTTTATCTTTAAAAGGAGTAGGCTCAATTGAATATATGTTTCCTTCCAGCTTTATTTCCTATGATTCCAAGTTGAAAAAGATCAGAGAACAAATGTAATAGTGCAGGTGTATGGCAGATGGGACTGTAAATGTATAGAAAATAAAAAAGGAAGGGAAGTGAATGGAAAAATGATTTTGAAGTAAAAGGGCAAGGCTCATTTAAGCCAAACAATCATTTTCCCAACCCACTTAAAATAAATAATAAGATACTCTGCTCTGGCACCCGTCTCAGGAAAGAACAGTCAATCTGTGGGTCAGAGGATGTGAACTAGGACATACACATCAATAATTTATAGGCTTTAGACTAAGTTTGAAAAGTCCTTGATCAATTTAAAAACATTCGAAAGTCATTGTATTAAATGAAATGAAGCCACATGGGAAGTGACTTCAGATTGGTTGAGCATATCAATCATACCCTAAAGTACTTGTATAAAACCAGTAAGCTTGTTTTGAGTTGGTAATTTTTACATTTGAAAGCTTAGGTTGAAAATCTTCCAATTAAGACCTTGAGAAGGAATTTCTTGGTTGGGGATGTGGGGGTGGGGATTGAGTTCCTTGGCCCTGTTCCTGAAATCATCCCCAGTCACAGCTAGAGCTTAGGTCTTGGTGCCTCCCCCCAATTTGCCCCCCCTGAATTGGCTGGAATAGGACCTTCTGAGCTTCAAAGTGTGTGTAGGATTTTGAAGTTCATATCAGTATACTAGAAACATCTCTGAAACAGCTGTCAATGTTTTCATTGGGAGACAAGGCTAGTATGGATATGATGAAGAATGGTTGATTCAAGATTTATAATGAAAAAAAAAATCAAAAGGCTTAATGGGTAGTTCATGAGGACCTAACAAAGAGGAGAAAAGGACATGTCAATGAGAAGATTTGTTACCCCTTTGCCAACCATGTTCTCAGCCTGAACCTACTTTCCCCTGTAGCCTAAAGAAATTTGTGGGAGAATGTGCCATTGGTCTGGCTACTGTAACGATTGGAATAACGCCACCTGCTGGATACTTACTGTAGAAGAGTTCTGCCCATGAAGCGAAGGTCTTTGAGGGCAAGACCAGGAGTCTTTTCTTTGGCGGGGAGGAAGTGACGCAGACTAGTGGGAGGAGGAAGGAAGAGACTGGCGCTGAGTCTCGGGCTCTTTCCTTGGGACTCTGGTGGAGAGCGGAGCTAGAAATGTGCTCTCCCTTTAATAGCTAGGAATTTAGGCCTTTTTCTCTCTCTTTACCAAATTCTTATTCTCCTTAATAAATGCTTAAAAGTCTAACTCTTGCTAAAGCTTATAATTTATTGGCGACCACTCATTAGATATTTTAGACAGACTAGCTAGAATTTTAACCCTTAACAGATGGCTGACCACGAAGAGGAAAGCTAACCCTTAGTCTTCTTCTGATCTTCTGGTTGGGTAAGAAATTTCCCCTCCCTCTCCCTTTAACTGCTAAGTACTGGTGTACTGGCTGTGTTTTTCCTTTGAATTTTTTCGAATGGACCTTTTAAACTCCCTAATTATCCTATTTTTGATTTTGGTCTGTTTAACCAGACAAATGGGAGATAAGATCATGTTAATGCTTTGTTTTTGTGGATTTTCTATTTTTCTTTTTCTTTTTGTTAAAAGAGCCAGCAACTTACTCACACAAGGAAATATCTCTCCCTCTCCCAACCATGCTTTTTCAGAGAAACCTGAAGAGATTCCTGCAGCTTTTCCCAGTTCTAACACTAATTGTTGCTCTAATTTTGCATGCCTGGAGGCAATGACCCACCCCCTAGAAGCTTTTAATCCCCTAGCACCTGGAGGCAAAGTGGGGGAAGAGGAATCCAGGCCTGAGTTCAAAATCAAGTCTGATTCAAATTGCTCTGGTCCTTCCCCTCCTCTCCAGACCCCACCCTCTACTCCTCCTATGGCCAAGCCCATTGCTTCCCCAGCCCGGGAAGTCCAAAGATCTAATGCTCATGCGCAACTTTCTCTAACTACATTTGCAGCTTCAGGCTCAGCCCTTCCCCAGCCTGGCTGTGCTTTTGAGACAATCTTAGAAAACTCTTTAAATTCCAGATATGCTCGTTTTGTTCATAATTTTGCTAACCTGCTTTTGTCTTTAATTAGTAATCTTATAAAGCGTTTGTATGGTGAAAAGCCCGACAGACAATATAGAGGGGTTAAAGAAGAAAAACTTAAGCTGAATAAGAATGACAATCATCACCATAGTTCAAGACTCCGCTTCTTTTGCCATGGAAGGGTACATATTTTACAGAAATGTAGAAGTAAGCAGCAAGGTATTGATATGAGTATTGGGGATTTTAGATATCGGAATCAAAAGTGTTCTGAATTCACTCAGATTATTAATGTCAGTTCAGAGGTTACATAGGATTTCTATGCTATTACATCTACATTTTGAAATTAATGGTATGGGTTTATTTTCATAGAGATTTTCATGCTTTTGAGATTGTGTTTTATACTTAGTTTTTAAAACAAGGAGAATATTTGTAAAAGCTTTTTATAGTCATGTGATCAAGTTTATATTTTATAATACTCTTATTGATATTAAGTTCATATTCATTTAGACTTCCTTAGTTTGAATTTCATTGTCTTTTATTGTTCCATGTGTATTTTCTTCTATTCATTTGTCTATCTAATTTTGAAACATTGCAAGATGGTTTTGATTTTATTATACAATGTTAATTCTGGGAGTATTGTGCTCCCATATTCTGAGTTGTTTGTTTTTGTTATTTTTTCTCAACTGATTATTTGATCAAACTCTTTAAAGCATTTCCGTGGCAAATTGGTTGCCATGGCAAGTGTAAATTGATTCTAGAAGTATTATTTTTGATAAGCATATTCCCAAAAAAAAAAAAAAAGAGGGGAACATTTGTAAAAGTTTTCTATTTTCAAAAAAAAAAGTTCTTTGAGATTCTGTTGTGCTTTAACTTATATTTAAATATGTTCAGATTTTTCACAAAAGTAATTGTATACTAAGTAAAAAAGGGTATTATTTGAAATTGTTGCATAATTATATATTGTGTTCTGAGTCAAGATGTATTCACATTTTTTGCAATCATTTATTATCCTCAATTTTTAAATCCATATGAGACTTGGATTATGGGAACTTATCATTTAAGACACTAATTACCTTTATTCTGAGTTATCAGATGCCAGTTGGCCAAGGTGCCATCCAATCACAAGAGGAATACATGCAAGAGCAGACACTGAACTGTCACATGAGGGGAGACATGCATGAAGTCAAGGTATGGCCGAGGGAACGGCTTTTGACAAATGTTGAGGTTGGATTCTCTTGGTTTAATATTTTATTTTATTTTTCCCCACAATATTGTACAGATGGCTGGAAGTATTCATCCCACCCATCTCACTTCTACACCTGGCTTCCATGCTCCCTCCTATATGCCTGATGCCATGGACATCTCAGTCCCATGCATCTGATTAAGTCTGACTCAGTTTCTTCCAATATGTTCGGTGGCATGGACATATATTCCATCCACCTATTTTAAGCCTGGCATACTGTATGGGCAGTACATATTGCTCAAGTGTGGGAATGCTCATATCCCATCATTTCTCTGTTCTTTTATGGTAACCCCCATAATTATCTCAGGTGTCATGATAAATACAGTGTTGAATTTGGCCTTGACACCTGTTACCAATTATATTAGATTTTTTAATTTCTCATAATGGCATGAGGATAATTAGGCAGATGATGCAAAAAGTGATGAAACAAAGATAAAAATTATTTTTAAAAATTAATATCGCAGCAATTGTCTTCTCAAATACCCTCCATAAGGGGGGACTATAGTAATATTATAATTTTAAAGAATGTTTCAATTTTTGTTTTATTATATGTTTCATGTGTAACAACTAAGATTCTGTATTCCCTTAGACATGTTTTTGAGAACTTTCATTGTTTGATTTGATTATTGACAAAGCTATTTTAAAGTTGTGTTAAGCTCAATTTTGTAGGAAGTTTTCCTGGCTGATTACCAGCATCCACACATCAACCCCTGAAAAGACTTCCATTCCACGACTACACCTAGAGGACATCTGAGAAAAGACTTTCAGAGACTTTAAATGAACAGTTTTGATTTGTTGTTTTTGTTGTGTTTTTTTTTTCTCTTTCTGTTATAATATACACCATCTGTAACATGTATTCTCTGCAGAGGCCCTCCCTTTGCAAGACCAATGTCAAAGCGTCGGTTCATGAGGACAAAAAAAAAAAATCACCCCTCTGGACAAAACTTTCCTCTCTTCCTTTTCTATATTGTTGTTCACATATTATTAGTTAGCAATAGTTATTATATTCTTTTTACTGTTCCGTCAAGGAAACATTTTCTTGAGGAACAACAGGGGGGACTGTAACGATTGGAATAACGCCACCTGCTGGATACTTACTGTAGAAGAGTTCTGCCCATGAAGCGAAGGTCTTTGAGGGCAAGACCAGGAGTCTTTTCTTTGGCGGGGAGGAAGTGACGCAGACTAGTGGGAGGAGGAAGGAAGAGACTGGCGCTGAGTCTCGGGCTCTTTCCTTGGGACTCTGGTGGAGAGCGGAGCTAGAAATGTGCTCTCCCTTTAATAGCTAGGAATTTAGGCCTTTTTCTCTCTCTTTACCAAATTCTTATTCTCCTTAATAAATGCTTAAAAGTCTAACTCTTGCTAAAGCTTATAATTTATTGGCGACCACTCATTAGATATTTTAGACAGTTTAGCTAGAATTTTAGCCCTTAACACTACTATAGTACATAGTTTTTGTAAAAGCTAATTAAATAGGGCCAGTTATTGAAAGCAACTTATAAAATTTGGAGGAGTAAGAAGCATGCAAGTAGGGGATTAAAAACTCATATTAAAAAATAACAACAACACAACCCTCCCCAATTCCCTCCAAGTTAGCACTAGAACCTTGAGGGGAGAGGTAAGAGCTTTCTTCTAGGATCCAAGTCTGCCAGTGGGAATAGGGAGAGAGGAAGTCCAGAGCTTCAGAAGCAAGAGAAGGAAAAAGCTAAGTTGCTAAAGGGACATAGAAAAGAAAAGTAAATGACAAATAACAGAAGAGTAGGAAAAAGTTAAGGGCAAATAGACTGGGAGGTAAGGATAAGGAGAGACAAACAGAAAAGGAAGTTAGACAAGTGTTGGGAGCTAATATAGTTCCATGTCCATTTTTTTTTTTTAACCTAGAAAAATTCTTGAGTCTGTCAAGTGTGAGTTACATAGGCTTGGAAGAAATTAAGGCAGTTATCAACCTCACAAACTGAGAAAAGAGATAATGTGCATTTCATTCCAACAAAATAATTTTAACCTTCTATTTACTGGAGTACACTGAGCTTTCTTATAAAAATATTTATTTCCAGATATCACTTTGTGGTTGACCTGATTATCAAATATGTTTAATTCTATGAATGCAAAGTTTGCAATGAGTAGATGCAAATTAGTAAAGAGAGATGTGGTTTCAGTAGTAACTTGATTTCTATTTGCTTTAGTTTTCTCGATTGTAAAATGGAGATATAATAAATACCTATCTCCCAGGGTTGTGAGGATCAACTGAAATGATATTTGTAAAGTGCTTAACATAATGCTAGCTAATAGTAGGCTCTTAATAAATGCTTTTTTTGTTGTTTATTTGTTTTCTGGAATGGTTTGACCCATTCACAACAGTACATCAATGTATCTCTTTTGCCATAGCCCCTCCAAAACATTTGCCATTTTATTTTTTTTCCTCATCTTTGCCAATGTGATGGGTATAAAGTAGAACCTTAGAATAATTTTACTTTCTTTAGCTCTAAGTGATTAGGGGGAAAACCTATGAAATCTATGAATAGAGAAAATGTTTTTGATCAAAGGAAAGATAAAAAAGATAATAGAAGAATAAATGAAAATTTTTGTTTACATATAATTAAAAAGGTTTGGAACAAAATAAAATCAATAAGGCATAGATAAAAGAGAAACCCTTACCTGGAAAAAAATCTTTATACCCACTTTCTCTGATAAAGGTTTCATTTGCAAGATACTTAAGGAACCAATAAAAATTTATAGGAATAAGAGTGATTTCCTGATTGAGAAATTATCTAAGGATATAAATAAGTAGGTTTCAAAGGAAGAAATGCAGACTATAGCTACATTAAAAAATAATCCTGTGATTTCTCATAGGTACCAAACAGTATTATCTTATTCAATTTACCTTTGCTTCATATTTGAAAAATCTTCCTCTTAGTCATCTGCAGAATTTGTTGTCATCAAAATTGTTAAATTTAAGCACTGTGTACCTCGGTATTTATAAAATGTTCCACCTTTCTCCTCATGTCCTCTCTAGGAGATATGTGAGGGGCAATTTTGTCATATTACTTCTTATATTACTTTGTTCGGCATTTGGAGTTTGAACTATCTTTCCAGAATGTCTCCAATACTTCAATTGTCTCTAATGCATCCTATCTTTCAGACTGGTATATTTTTTTCTTGTGTAGAAACTGTGCTCTTTTAATGTTGTGTTTTGATTTTCTTCTTCAGATTGTCTTTTGTTTCTATGTATTTGTATCCCCAATCAGTTGTTCTATTGTTTCCATGGAGGGATTTCACCACTGTGGATTCACATTTTTCTATTCTGCCAATTATTTCTTCTGTGCAGGCCATACATTTTGCTTTTAAGATAATTATTTTTCTTTTGAACCATTCTGGAACATCTTGTTGTGGTAAATTATATGGGTCCAAATCAAAAATTATTTACCCAGAAAAATTAAATATAATCCTATGGGTGTGTGTATGTGAATTTTTGACACAAAAGTTGACTTCTGAGAAATCGTGGTTGAAAAAAACTGGAGTTTATTAGAAATTTTGATGTATCAACAAAGGGGTAAAGAGAAACCAATACATAAATTTGTGAGTAATCAAAAATATCTTTATAAGAAGTATTTGCAAATGTGCATACCCTTTGATCCAGCAATACCGCTGCCAATTCTGTATCCCAAAGACATAGAAAAAAAAGTGTGGGGGGGTATCTACTTAAACAAAAATATTTATAGCAGCTCTTTTCTTTTTTGTGGTGGCTAAGAACTAGAAATCAAAGGAATGTTATTAAGTGGGGAATGACTGAACAAGCTGTAGTACTGATCACAATTCTGTCTTATACCCCTCTTTTTCCCCCTCATCCTAGGGGTTGACAATAGCATAGAAAGAAATACTTAAAATGGAAAAGTTTTATTTTTGTTTTGCTTTAATTTTATAGATGAATACAATACAGGAAAGATTAGATGAGACAGTTAACTCAGAGGAAATTTTCGCAACAAGATTTCTGAAAAAAAATCTTATTTTCAAGATATATAAAAATTGATTTGAATCTATAAAGATGAGTTATTACCCAAAGGATTGATAGACAAAAGGTATGAACATGCACTTCTCTCTCTCTCTCTTTTTTGTTTTGGTGAGGCAATTGGGGTTAAGTGACTTGACACTTAAGGGTCACACAGCTAGTAAGTGTCAAATGTCTGAGGCCAGATTTGAACTTAGATACTCCTGACTCCAGGGCCAGTGTTCTATCCACTGCACCACCTAGCTGTCCCCTGAACATGCATTTCTCAAGGGAAGAAATTACCTATAGAAATATTTTTAAATGCTCCAAATCACCATTATAAATCCACAAAAAGTGCTATAAGAAATGTTAATATGAATGTATGGATCACCTGAATTTGATGGGGGTGCCATATTATCCAAAATTATCTTTTTTTATGAAATCCTGGGTTAATAGGAACAAAATGTCATTCAACTGAACTCCAAACTGAATGAACCCAAATAGCTAGCAGATAAAAGTCTCTACCTGGTGACTTCTTTCCTCAGGATAATAAGACTCTATCTTATGGGGGCATCTGGGTGTCCTCATCCTTGCCAAACTCTTTTTTTTTTTGAATCCTGTAATCTTATCATGATGCTTCTGTATTTCCTCCATAGTTGTTATAACTGAAATTGTTAAACTGCTTTTGCTTCTGGGTCAATTTTGTATCATACTATTGGAACTGATCATACTCTGTAACCAGTGGACAAAAAAACCCACCCTTATATATACCCCGAGCTCCCTTTTTAGGAGGGAGTTTCCACATGATCAATTTTCTTTCTTCTTGGGACAAATAAACTGGAATTATGTCTGTCTTTGATCTGTTTTTTGGACAAGTTCTCTGATCTCTTTTTTGGTAGGAGGACAGGTATGGAAGAATATTATAGAAGAAATTATAAGATTGAGTTCTCTGATCTGACTATTAATTGTTTTGTAGGAGACAGGCAATTAAAAACTATATTTAATTTTCAACAGAAAAAAATGAGAAAGATGATTTCAAAAAAATTTGGAAAGGCATAAGAACTGATGCAGAATGAAGTGAGCAGAACCAACAGAATACTGTACACAGTAATAGCAACATTTTGCAGTGAACAACTGTGAATGACTTAGCTCTTTTCAGCCATACAATGATCCGAGATAATCCCAAAGGATTCACCTCTAGAGAAAGAACTGACGGAGTATGAAAACAGATCAAAATATTTTCTTTCTTTCTTTTTCTCTTTTTCTCTCTTTGTCTCTCTCTCTCTCTCTCTCTCTCTCTCTCTCTCTCTCTCTCTCTCTCTCTCTCATTGTTCCTGTTTTTTCCACAAAATGGGTAAGTGAGGGAGAGAGACTTTGGAACTGAAGATGCAAAAAAACAAAACAAAACAAAACAAAAAACAAACCCCAAATCCAACAAAGTGTTAATAAATGTTTTACATGAAATTGAGGAAAAAATAAAATGTTACTAAAAATGCACAGTAAGGCAACTTTGAGATTGTACCTCACGGCCATTATATTGGCAAAGTTGACAAAAAAGGAAAATGTCAAATGTTGGATGAGCAACTGCAGAAAAATATATTAATGAATTATTGGTGTAGCTGTGAATTGGTATAGCTAGTCTTTAAAGCAATTTGGAAATGCTCATAAAGTTACTAACTTGTTCATTCTCATTTCCATGGCAATACTTCTATTAGGCCTCTACCCCAAGGGAAAAAAAAGAAAGATAACAAGGTCCTATATTTAGTTAACATTTTTTATGGGGCAGCTAGGTGGTGCAGTGGATAAAGCACTGGCCCTGTATTCAGGAGGACCTGAGTTCAAATCTGACATCAGACATGATGCTTACCAGCTGTATGATCCTGGGCAAGTCACTTAATCTTCATTGCCCTGCAAAAAAAAAAAAATAAAAGTATTTATAGCAGATCTTTTTGTGGAAGTAAGGAATTAGAAACAAACAAGGTAAACATCAATTTGAAGAATGGCTAAATAAATTATTATAGAGAATGTAATGTAATAATTTGGACTGTAAGAACTGAAGAAAGAGGTTTCAGAAAACCAAAAGAAAATATATATACTAAGGAAGAATTGTGAAAAGCACCAGGAGAACAATTTATATTGTGGCATAAACATTGTAAAAATGAATAATTTTAAATGCCCAAGATGTCTGATCAATGCTATAATCGAGAAATGATAAGGAAGAATGCTACCTACCTCTGAAGAGGGAGGTGATTTATTGATTAATATTCCATATTAAACACATATTTGAACATGAGAAAAATTGGGATTTATTTTGCTTGACTATTCTTTGATACAGGGATTTTTCTTTTTCTTTTTTCCCAACTTTGGGAGAAGGGGAGGTGGGATGGAGAATGAAAACAATGCTTGGAAATTGAAAGAAAATCAAATCAGAAATAGTTATATCCTAATAAAATGGCATTCTCACAAAAGGTATTTGCCACTGTGAAAGAGGAGATCCAGGGAAGTTCAGGTCAAAGAAGGATTCTTGTTAATAGCAAAGTCCTCCAGATGCTCTTGTTCATTGATGACATTCTGTTGATTACATCAAGACTAATAAAGCTGCAAGACCTCCTGGAAATCTGTAATCATTCAAAAGAATCTGATATGTCCAATCATGCAGAAAAGATCAAGCAGATGAGAATTATTGTCCACATTTCAACATTATTTTGGATGGACACTGAAAAAGCACGTGTGCATGTCTGAGATGGTCAGTGCATATGAAAAATAAGTTGGATCCATAGTTGAACAGGAAAAAGAGGAGATAAGTGGATGCCTCTCAGGAAATTGATTTTTTTTTCTTCCTGACCCTAAGTTTCCCATAAAAGAAAAAAGTCATTTTCCTTCCACCCCCAATCCAAGGATGTTACTTGTATTTCTATATGGCAATGAGGCATGGAATGCCATTTCCTCTGGAAACAAAAAAGAGGAATCACAGAGAAGGCACTTTAGAAGGACTTGTTGGGTATAGAAAGGCTTAAATACATAAGCAAAGAGGGACTCTGAAGCAGGAGTAAATGATGTCATCCAGGAAGATATGATGGTCATCTGTCAAGTGTGGGATCCAAGTTGGGCAACCAGAGTGCTCCAGTAGTACACTTCAAGTATTGAGAAAAGAAAGAAAGGTCTCCAGCGTCTGGAGTGGATTTCCTATGGTGAACTTTTGGGAAAACATGGACCAGAGTATCACAGAATGAAGCAGGAATGGATGGAATGCAATCTATCAATTGGAGGAAACTTTCAAATCAATGAAATTCTAGATTCTATAGGATCCCAATAGATCTGGTGGATCCATTTTATTTTGATGTAGTGTCCCAGACCCTGGACTTGGAAACACAAGATTGAACTCTACTCTGCTCCTTTCTCTCTGTGCAATTAGCATGGTGCAGTGGGGAGAAGACTGATTTGGAATCAAAGCACTGTATTTCCCATTTAAGCTCTGATACATTTCTAAAATTGGTCAAATAATAAAGTGCTTGACGTAGATGTTAAATTTTTCCTGAGTTTCCTTTTTTTCCTTTTTCTTTTGGCTGCATTAGTTTTGTTTGTACAAAAGCTGTTTAATTTCAACTAATCAAAATTATCTCTTTTACTTCCCATGATCCTCTCTGTTTCTTGTTTGGTAACAAAACTTCATTTATCCTAACATTTACATTTTCCCATGCTCCCCTAATTTGCTTATATCATCACCTTTATACCTAATTCATTTATCCATTTTGACCTTATCTTGGTATACCATTTGAGATGTTGTTTTATGTCCAGTTTCTGCCAAACTGCTTTCTAGTTTTCCAGCATTTTTTGTCAAATATTGATTTCCTACCCCAAAAGCTTGGATCTTTGGGCCCATCAAATGCTAGATTAGTATAATTACTATGGTCATTCACATTATGGTCTTACTTGAGATGAATTTCGTTATTTTTTCTAGCTCTATAAAATAATTATTTGGTAGTTTGGTGAGTATGACACTAAATAAGTAAATTAGCTTGCTTAAAATGGTCATTTTTATTATTACCCATGAATAATTAATATTTTCCACTTTTTTAGATCTGACTTTATTTGTGTAAAAAGCATTTTGCAATTGTGTTCATATAATTCCTGGGTTTGTCTTGGCAGGTAGACTTCCAAGTATTTTATATTGTCTCCAGTTACTTTAATTGGAATTTCTCTTTCTATTTCTTCTGGGTATTGCTGGTAGTATGAAGAGATATTGGTAATTTATGTGGGTTTATTTTATATCATACAAATTTGCTGAAGTTGTTCATTATTTCGACTAGTTTTTTAGTTGATTCTCTAGGGTTCTCTAAGTATACTATGATATCATTTGCAAAGAGTAAATTTTTCTTCATTGACCATTTAATTTTCTTTTTCTTGTCTTCTTGTTATGGCTAGCATTTCATGTATGATATTGAATAACAGTGGTGATAATGGACACCCTTGAATCATACTTGATCTTATTGAGAAGGCCTCAAGTTTATCCCTATTACAGATAATGCTTGCTCTTGGTTTTAGATAGCTACTAATTATTAGTTTAAGAAAGGCTCCATTTATTCCTATGTTATTATTTTTATTTTATTTTGTTTATTTTTAGGAATGAGTATTTTTTCAAAGACTTTACCTGTACCTACTATTAAATCATATGATTTTTGTTATTTTTGTTATCGATATGGTCAGTAATACTGATAGTTTTGCTAATATTGATCCAGCCCTGCATTTCTGATATAAGTCCTACCTGGTTACATCATATAATCTTTGTGATATATTATTGTAATCTCCTTGCTAGTATTTTATTTAACATTTTTGCATCAATATTTATTAAGGAAATTAGTCTATAGTTTTCTTTGTCTATTTTTGCTCTCCCAGATTTAGGTATCCATGTTATATTTGTGCCATAAAAAAATTTGGTAGGACTCCTACATTACTTACTTTTTCCAATGTTTATATTGTATTGGGATTAATTGTTCCTTAAATGTTTGGTAGAATTCATTTGTAAATATGTCTGATCCTGGGCATTTTTCCTTAGTGAGCTCATTTATGACTTGTTCAACTTATTTTTCTAAGATTGCATTACTCAAGTATTCTATTTCCTCTTCTTTTAGTCTTGACAGTTTATATTTCATAAATATTCAACCATTTCACTTATATTGTCAGATTTATTGGTATAAAATTGGGCAAAATGACTCCTAGTAATTGCTTTAAGTTCATTTTCATTGGTGATGCATTCACCCTTTTCATTTTTTATAATGGTAATTAGTTTTTACTTTCTTTTTTAAATTGAATTAAATCAATTATTTATCTTTTTTATTGTCTTTTTCATAAAGCCATTTCTTGGTTTTGTTTGTTAGTTCAATGATTTTTTTTTAATTTTAAATTTAATTAATCTCCTCTTTGATTTTTAGGATTTCCATTTTGGTCATTAATTCAGGTTTTAAAATTTGTTCTTTTTCTAGCTTTTTTGTTGCATATTGAATGCATTCATTTGCTGTTTCTTTCTTTTATTAATTATGTGTTTAGAGATATAAAATTTCCCCTAAGTATTATTTTGATTGCATCCCACAGTTTTTGGAATATCATTTTACTATTGTCATTCCCTTTAGTAAAATTATTGGTTTTTATGATTTGTTCTTTGACTCACTAATTTTTTGGGATTAGATTATTTAGTTTTCAATTAATTTTTAATATATGCTTTCATAGACCTTTAAGTGTAATTTTCTTGAAGTATGATCTTAATGGATGGATTTAATGTTTCTGCTTTTCTGAATTTGGTTGTGAGATTTGTATGCCCTAATACATGGTCAATTTTCATGAAGGGGTTAGGTACAGTGGAGGAAAAGGTACACTGATTTCTATTCCCATTCAGTTTTCTCTAGATATCTATCATATCTAACTTTTCTAAGATTCTATTCAACTCCTTGACTCCTTTCTTATTTATTTTATGGTTAGAGTTATCTAGCTCTTAGATAGGAAAGTTGAGGTCCCCAACATATTTCTTTTTACTGTTTTCTCCTATAATTCTTTTAACTTTTCCTTTAAGAATTTGCATGCTATGCTACTTGGTGGACATATATTTAACATTGATATTAATTTGTTGTCTATGGCGCCTTTTAGCAAGATGTGGTTCCTTTCCTTATCTCTTTTTATTGGGACTTTTGCTTTGACTGGGGTTATGATTGCTACCCCTCCATTTTTTTACTTCAGCTGAAGCACAATAGATTTTGTTCGATCTGCTTATTTTAACTCTGTGGGTGTCTCTCTGTTTCAACTGTGACTCTTATGAAGAACATATTAGATTCTGGATTCTAATCCATTCTGCTTTCCTCTTCCATTTTTGTGTGTTCATCTCATTCATATTTACAATTTTGATTATTAATTGTGCATTTCTACCTATTCATTTTTCTTCTGTTTATCCTTCTCTCTCTTTTTTATCACATTACTCCTTTAAAGTCTGTTTTGCATTTGACCGCTGCATTCTTTTACCATTCCTTCCTTTTATAAGCCAAATCCCATTATTTTATCACACAGGGAAGATCAAGACAAGCTTTCTATTATGAATTGTGTGTGTATGTATTGTATTGATATAGATGTGAGGTTCAAACATTACCTACCACACCTTCCCAACATTTCCCCCTCCACTGTAAAAGCTCTTCCTTATATACCTCTTTGTTTTGTGAAATATTTTTCCCTGTTATTCCTCTCTCCCTCTTTTCCCAGCTCATTCTTCTTTCTTGCCTATTTTTTAATTTCATCCCAACATAGTCATATCACTCTCATGCCCTCTTTCTACAGAGAATCCTTCTAAATGTCCTAACAATGATAATGATCTTAAAGTTACATATATCATCTCCCATAGAGAAAGGTAAATAGTTCAACCTTATTGAGTTCTCTTTCATGTTTACCTTTTTTATGCTTCTTTTGAGTCTTGTGTTTGAAAGTCAGATTTTCTATTTAGCTTTGATCTCTTCATCAAGAATTCTTGAAAGTCTTCTATTTCATTAAATATTCCCCTTTCCCCCTAGAAGGATCAGTTTTGATGGGTAGGTTATTCTTGATTGTAATTCCAACTCTTTTGCCTATTCTAAGGCCCTCACTGTTTTAGTGTTCTAGCTGATAAATCTTGTGTGATCCTGACTGAGGCACTGTGCTATTTGAATGGTTTCTTTTTGGCTGCTTGAAGCATTTTCTCTCTGACCTGGTAGCTCTGAAATTTGACTTTAAAATTCCCAGCAGTTGTCATTTTGGGATCTCTTTCAGGTGGTGATTGTTGGATTCTTTAAATTTATATTTTACCCTCTGTTTTCTAGCATACTGAGGTAATTTTCCAGATAAATTCTTGAAATATGATATCTAGGCTCTCTCCTCAATTATGGCTTTCAAGCAGTTCAATAATTCTTAAATTCTCTCTCCTCAATCTATTTTCCAGCTCAGTTGTTTTTCCAATGAAATTATTTCACATTTTCTTATATTTTTTCATTCTTTTGATTTTGTTTCATTGCTTCTTTTTTCTTTTCTTTCTTTCTTTTTTGCAGTAAATGGGGGTTAAGTGACTTGCCCAGGGTCACACAGCTAGTAAGTGTCAAGTGTCTGAGGTTGGATTTGAATTCAGGTCCTCCTGAATCCAGGGCTTGTGCTTTATCCACTGTGCCACTTAGCTGCTCCTGTTTCATTGTTTCTTGATGTCTCATGGAGTCATTAGCTTCCATTTGCCCAATTCTAATTTTCAAGGAGTTATTATCATCAATGTATTTTTGTAACTCTTTTACCATTTGGTCAATTCTGTTTTTTAAGCAGTTATTTTTATCAGTGTTTTTGTGCCTCCTTTACCAAGCTTTTAATTGTCTTTTCATAGCTTGCTTCCTTTGCTTTCATTTCTTTACCTACTTTCCCCCCTATCATGCTTGTTTGATTTTGAAAATAATTTTTTGGCTTTTCTAGGAATTCTTTTTTTGACTTATATTCAATTAATATTTTTCTTTGAAGCTTTGAATATAGCTATTTTGAATTTTTTTCTTTGTGTCTTGATCTTCCCTGTGTGATAAAATAATGGGATTTGGCAGATGCCCCGAGCCCCACCTGAAGATTGATTTAGAATTGATTGAATTGGGTGAGACTGAGCAACTGACAGAGAACCTACTTAAGAATGATTACATTGAGACCACACCTGGCTGGTCCTGAGTAGGGTGTTGTTCTCAGAGGCTGTGGACTAAGACATCAACAGGAGACCACCCTCAACCAATTAGCTTGAATGACTTCCCCTTTTGGGGAGGGAGAGAGGAACTAGGAAGCTCAGGCTAGCTCTCTGGATCTTCCTCTTTTCATTCAGGAACCGGTGAGTGGTGGCAGAGACAGAAAAAAAGAGAGGGCCTCTTTTTTATCAGGACTTTGGCTTGGTGAGAGACAGAGAAAAAGTGGACAGAGAATGAGAGGAAAGTAGATAGAAAGTAGATAGGCTTTTCTGGCATTATGGGCATTTCTGGCATTTACTCTTTAATAAATTCTTAAAAGCCTAAACTCGCTGAACTTATCAGTCATTTTGGCCAGTTTCCCCCAAAAAACTGGGGGGGGGGGGCAGGTTAGGACACACATTAGATTTTAAACATCACACCTGTAATCATAGTAGCTTTTTATGTTTAGGTTCTTTTTGTTGTTTTTGTTGTTTTCTCCTTTTCCCTACACTATTTCTTGATTTTAAAATTCATGTTAAAGTTATGCTCTGTTGCTAGTTTGGGGATGGTGACAGCTGTGAAAATACACTCTCTCAAACTTCAGGCTCTTTCACACTGCTGTTTCAGAGCTATTGGAATGGGGTTCCATGCTTCCAAGGTAGTTTGATATGGGAAAGGTATGGTGACTGTTCTAGTCTTCATTCTGGTGCTGATCCAGGAAGGGTCCTTGATCCCTTGGGATTGCAATTGATACTGTTCTTCATGGTCCCTGATGCTTCAGGACTCTTTTCTTCAGGGTCCCTTGTCCCTTGTGACCACAAGTGATACCTTCTCTCTGGGATTCTTCTTCTTGATTGAAAGTGCTCCTCTCTGCCCTTGAACAATGACCCAGAAGTGGGTATAGGCTATTTAGTCACCAAATGGCATCTATTCCTGTATCCAGTGATACCACCCGAGTCCCCTGTAATCTTTTTCTGATTAGTTTCCCAGTCCCCTTACCATCTCTGGCTGAAAATTTTTTGAAGCTGCTTCTCCTTTTATCACCAGGTTGTGGTCCCACCACTACTGGTGTTTCATCATATGGACTCTCAGGCCAGCCTTCGGTCTTGTGCCACAAATCTTTCTTTCTGACTTCCTAAACTGCCTTAGGTTGGAAGAAAGTCTCACCCTGACCTTTTAGTAGTCCTACCACTATAGAATTAGATTTGAGCTATAATTTCAAGGTTGTTTGGAGGGCAACATTGTAAGAATTCAACTGAGTGCTTTCTCCCATCGACATAAAGCCTTTCTAGATTCCTCTACCCATTAGTGACTCTGCTCACTGAAACTTCTTTTTATTTATTTTATGTACATTATATACATTCATTCTTTCCTTTTTTTCCCCTCAGGTTTTTTCCCCCAAAAGACACAGGCTCCTTGAAAGCAGAGACTGTTTCTTTTTTTTTCTTTTTTTTTTTTGTCTATCTAGCTCCTAGAACAGTTCTTGGCACACAGCAGACAATTAATAAATGTTTATTGATCAAATGATTGTGTATATGTCTCATCTCCCTTCTAAACTTTAAATTCCACGAAGACTAGGAGATTGTTGTATCTAATTTCTCCTCTCACCCACCTTGGTACTTAGGGCATTCTTCTACACACATAGTAGGAATTTAAGATGTATTTGTTGTATTAAATTAAATTTTTATCATATTTCTTTTGAAGGCCTTTGTGCCTAGCATTGAGCTGCCAAGGGACAACCTAGGTAGGATAATAATTGAGTACTATCTCTTGAATAGAGTACAAAGGATTTATAAAACAGTTGAATTCAATATCTTAAAGACAAGATATTTGGGAAAATTTGAAAGAAAGGAAGGAAGGAAGGAAGGAAGAAAAAGAAAGAAAAAGAAAGAAAGAAAGAAAGAAGGAAAGAAAGAAGGAAAGAAGAAAGGGAAGGAAAGAAAGGGAAGGAAAGAAAGGGAAGGAAAGAAAGGGAAAGAAAGAAAGGGAAAGAAAGAAAGGGAAAAAAGGAAGGAAGGAAGGAAGAAAAGAAAAAAAGAAAATATTTTAAGGCATTTAAACATGATCTTCTAGACCATTCTATTTGATTTTATAGTATTTAGCACACTTTGCATTATATAATACAGAATTTTCCTTGCATAAATATATTTAAGGTTACTGCAGTGACTACAGACAGGGCAGCAAACACATGTTGTGTGCAGGACCCTGTGGGGCTTCTGCTCCATACAGAGCACACCAATGCAAATATTGATATTTCCTGTTGGAAAAAGGGAATTTTTTATTAGATTCAGAAAATGGGGAGGAGGGGAGAACATACAAGTAAGGCGTGAACAAACACATAGCTTTGCACACACCCAGCTGAACTTTCTTAATATAGTATATACTTTGTTCTTCTATAAGATAGCAAATAACATGATAATTATACCATACTGCCAATAATAAAGTAGTGAAGATATTTTTATGCACATCAGTTTTATGTTGTCTTATACATTTTAAAATACTATCTTCAAAATGCTCACTCTTAATTTACATTTTATCCATCACTTATTTTATTTCCACAGATGTATGAACAATTGTTCTGTTAGGGCTCTCTGCTCAGCCCACAGATGTCTCTCCAGCTGCTCTCTTTTCCAAGGGGGAATTTTTCCTTGGAAGCAACCATGTAAGGTTTTTATAGTTGTAAAGCTTTTTCCCTCCTCCTTTCAGTGCCCCTACCCTCAAAAAACACTATCCTAAACTAATTGACTAACTAAAGGATGTGGAAATTATATAAAAAATGACCAGAAATGGGAAACACAACTGTGTGATTTCAATCATTTAAAGCCCATTAAATGATTTGGACATTGATAAGCCTTGGGAGTATGCTCACCAATGAGCTTACTTTCCTTTCTCTCTAATTTCTATCAATAAGTTCGTATGTTTTATTTAGGTATAAATTGTCATAATTCATTCAAGACAAACAGGAAAAAAAACTTTGTCTAAGCAAAATTACTTGAAAAGGAACAGAAGTGGGGAGAATTGAGGGCATTGTTCAAATTGTATATACATGATCTGAATGCTTTAGAAAATCGCAAACATCCCTCGTTAATTTGTGTTGGTGAGACCAGACCCTGTGATTGAAATAGCATTAATCTTGGCTCATGTGAGGCTGTTTTTTGTAGCGCCATTTCAAAGAAATGAGATTGCTTGTATCAGATAGGAGGCTGTGTGTGGCTCCCAATGTAACACAATGACTATTGAAACCCTGGGAAAATCAAAATTCTTGCAAAACCACAATCCTCTGTTATATACTGAGAGTGAAGGGATGATGGACACATCATACTGGGGGACCAGAACTCAAATATTCTAAGTCAGATATTTCAGAAATGAGATTGGCTGTTACTTTAAGTGGATACATGTAAAATATATCAAAATTTTCTATATGGTGAGTTTAGTTTATTTAAAAGTAAATTTATAATATATATTACAATATAATATATAATAATATAAAATGTATATACATTTTATCCCTTATAGCATGAGTTACCATCCATAAATATTTGGAGATGTGAAGGGGAGAAAACAATCCTGGCCAACCAAAATGCTGATCCCTGAAATGAAGCGTAATTGGGCATTGTTTTGTCATGTATGGCAGCTGTATGTGGCGCCTGGATGTCATGGTGATAGGCCCCATAGAAATATGCTAAGAGATGGTTTTGGAGTCTAACTTTTCTTATTCATGAATGAACTCAAGAATGGCCCCTCTTTCATTTCCCGAGCTTGTCTATAAATCTGGAAACCCTTGAATTGGCCTCTTGTTGCATTGACTGACAGTTTTGTGGATATGACACTGAAGAACTTAAGTCTGTCTTAATAACAGCTTATCTGGTGATTGTTATTTCTCACATTAGAAGCTGGAGGCTGGTTTATAGGCTTTGTTTCTGTGCCACATAATTTGATCCTTAAAAATTCAAGAATATCCACCCCGTGTGTGGGCAGAATGCAGATAAAGGAGATTTTTCTGACATATCAACAGCCTGACCTGGATATAAAGTCTTAAGTGTATTTTGATGAGCAGTGTCTGTGTGGGCAGTTTCTGATCAAGGGATAGAATGGGTGTGGATATGTAATCTTCTGAACTGGTGTTTGAGGACGGTGATCTTTACTGAGGGGCAATAAGAAAAAAAAAATCAATTCATTTTTCCCTCCTCCCAATTAGAAGAGAATCACGTGGCACACTTCTTGTGAGCTAGCATTAGCCAATTTGTGATAGTGAGTTTCTGGCCTGCTCTTTCTGATCGCTATTGAAATAGTTTTGTTAGAAAGACATCCGTGCACCAAAACATACGCTGGAGAATTTTGGTTGATTTAAAGTGCAAGGCCTAAATTTTCAAAGGGGAATTTTCTTGAGACTTAGTCTTCCATACCATTTGATGGCTACAAAACCCTTTTTTTGCACATTTCAAAGGTTTTACTTCCTCCACTTACAAAGTAGGACTCCAGTGAAACAATGGCTCCAGATAGCCATGCTTTGATTATTAAAAAAGCTTTTCTCTAGTACTTTCCCTCCCAACCTTTTGTACAAAAGGACATGCATATAGACAAACAAAAGGTTTAGAGACAGTTTCTCTAGAATTGATGCAAAATCCTAACACCTAAGCACTACCTTAAAACTCTTTTGATTATCATTGGGAGGTGTTCTCCGTCCCCCCCCCCATTCTTCTCCTTAATTGTACAACTAATTAACTTCCTAAAGTGAGTGATAGACATTATCTACATGTAATCAATGAGCAGTAGGAAGTCTGTTTAACCACAAAAGTGCAAACCTCTGGCAGAAATATCAGAAAGGATGAAATTAAGATTTTTGATATTTCTAAAAATTATTGTGTTTTCATGTTGTCCATGTAAATAGTCTGAAATAATTAACCTGCTTATTCTATATTAGGAATGGGCCTTGTGTGCCTGGGTGGGGGGAATTGCTATTTTTTATTTGTTTGGTCAAATTGTATTCCAACTTGCAGGAATTCCACTGTTACTCTTTTCTTCATGGAAAACTTTCCCCCCTTCTAAAATGCGTAACTTAGTTACCAGGTCCTTTTAATGAAGCTTTTGAGTCTTACAAAATATGATTAATCTGATTAGTGATTCAGGCTCCTTTTATGCTTACATTAACTAACACAAAGAGCCCCCCTACAGGTTAAAGTTTAAATGTGGATTACCAGATAAAGCTGGTCCTGACGAGGTTTCTATGGTGCAAGGAAAAATTGGATTTGCCTTTCACCTCATTTCAGTCTCTGTCATCCTGGTTTTTGCCCTGTTCTCTTGTTCACAGTGAGGATATTAATTTTTCAGTAAAGTCTTTGAGCAATTATGCAGATAGCCCTGAAAAAGCAACATACAAACACAGTAAGAAAAGCTTAACTGAAAAAAAAATGGACCCCTGATTCATTAAAAACAGACAGCTACACAGTAAATAGTCTAACTTCAACTCTTTGCATTAAACTACTATTAATCTATAGAACATGAAGAGAAGAAGAAAATGATGTTCAACTGAATGTTTTGCTTCTATATTTTGATTAGAGAGTAATATTCTGACTGGTATCTATCACAATACCCTATTGGGTAAGTGGTCATGAAAGGCTATTATTAATAATAAAGCAAACTCTTGGGGCCATCTTGGATCAGCATTTCACTAAAGCCAAATATACCTTAAAATTAATGCTTGCTAAGTAAAGTTGACTGGGAAAGGAGAATAAGTATTCATGTGAAAGGCAGTAAATCAAGTTTGGTCATTTTTAGAGAGGTGAAACATGGCTCAAGTATTAGCCAATCTAAGGCTGGCTCTTATTTATCATCTGTGAATCAGTCTTGAAATTCTTAATGTTTTCCAATGAAATTTGTTATGAAAATTTAATATATTTTCTCCATATAGAAACCTAGAGAGAAAACATTCATAATTTATAATTTTTGTGGTCCTGCAATTAATATTTTCCCTTTTCTTCCCTTTATATTTATTTCTAAAATGCATCCAAATGTCAGGTAGAACTTATTGTGAACACATATTTGATCTCCAGTTATTATATTCTCTAGCCAGATTAGCTTTGTGAGCATGCTTCATGTTTTCTGATGATTCATAAATGGAATCAATTCCTAAACTATGCAATACTAGGACTAGAGTTAGGAATCACTCAGTATAAAGGGCCCCATTTTCATTTCTCTCTTTCCTTGAAAAGGTGATGGGAAAAGAATGTTAAATTTAGTCAAATGACATGGATTTCAATCCAGGCTCTTTCCTTTATGACTATGACTCACCACTTATGCTACTTCTTCTTAGGGTGGCTCTTAGGGTTGAGTCTCTGGCATTGTACACAATAACTATTTCTATTTTAGTCCCTTCTCTTTCCTTGGACCAAAACAATAACCCTTAATGTAATGACTTTTCATTGAAAGGAAGGGAAATCTTTTAGTATATATGAAACATAGCACCCAGGGACCTTCTTACATATGGATCCCCCTGAAAGATGTCTCTGGTTCCAGGTATATTTGAATATGGGTTGATATCCACTTAGGCCATAGCTCATTGGGCCCTCCCAATGTACTTCTTTTACTAGACAGCCAGAAGATGCATTAGTTCAAAAAAAGAAGACATTTATAAAAAATCATAGCAAGATAGATGATGAGAAAGTGATGTCCCACCCCTACCCCACACATTACCACTGGGAGAAAGGATATATATCACAGGTGAAAAAGGAACATGAATGGGAAGGTATACTAATAGGATACACACATGCAGACTAACACCTCCGGAGTCATGGAATCACCAATAATTTCTGAGGAGATCATCAGGGGAACTGACTTTATCCACTAAGCAAGCGTCTTATGCCGGTCATTGCCAACAGGTTTTTTTTTTCCCCTTTGCTACCATATTTATTTACTATGAAGCCTCCTTTGCCCATCTGAGAAATTGTAGCCCAAGCAGCCATCTTCATCTGTTTTGTGATGTAAATTTTAGTCACCAAACTAAAAAGGCCCATAGGCATCTTTGTTTATATTTTGAATTTACCTCTTCTTATTTGTTTCTTGGATTCTCTTAGTCTAACTCATCCAATTTATGATCAGAAAATTCTTTATTCCCAAGGGCTCCATTTAGCAAAACCATCATTACAAGGTTGTTGTTCAGTTGTTTCAGTCATATCCAATTCTGTGACTCCAATTTTGAAGGTTTTCTTGGCAAAGGTACTGGAGTAGTTTGCCATTTGAACCCAAGAAGAAGTCTCCCTGACTCTAGGCCCAGAACTCTATCCACTCTGCCAACAACCTATTCCATTGGTTTAATATAAGGAATGAATTATCTATTTGAACAAAATATGAGTAATATTATTTCATTAAACTAAGCAATTGAAAATTCAAAATGAAATAAAAGTTTTCCTTAGTAATTAAATGAAGAAAAACTCATCATTGTGTAATATAGGGGATAAAAAGTAGTTGATAGGGTCAGCTAGGTGGTGCAGTGGATTAAAAAACAAAAACTGGCCTTGGATTCAGGAGGACCTGAGTTCAAATCTGACCTCAGACACTTAACACTAACTGTGTGACTTTGGGCAAGTCACTTAACCCTTTCTGCCCAAACCCCCCCCCCCCAAAAAAAAGCAGATAACTAGATAGAGCACTATGTAATACTAGAAGGTGTATGCAATGAAAATAAAATAAATAGGACACAGAAACATCCATCCATCTGCGTGTAGGCAAACATAAATGAAATGATAGCTATTTGGACATTCAAGTAATCCTAAAAATCAGATCATTTGTATAATTATGAAATTAAGCATCTTCAGTATTTCAAAAGCTCTGTGAATTTCGCCATTGTGTATATGATCTTCATTGAGGCAGAGGCCAACCAAACTATGCCTTAGTGCAGGCACTCAGAACTTATAGCCCCCAAATTTTTATCATCTGGTGGTTAGGCTCCTTGTGATGAGATAATTCTTCCATACGTCAATCAATTCCTAATCCCATTGATGTCAGAGCTCCCTTCATTGCCACAAAGAATAGCTAGTCCATTGCTTCTTAGGCTATGTGATTCTTGGCCTTGTCTTTCCATAAGCCCTCTAAAGAATCACAGAAAATTTATTCAATATGATAGCTGGCTTTCTCTAGGTCTTTTAACATTTCTTGTATAATAGTATAATAATGAGATGGCTTGTCTTTTTTCCCTTGTTCTCTCCATATGATCTGCCTGTCTTTTCTGGTCATATATGTCCTTGATAATATATTTTATATACTTACTTGTGCTTACCAATAGACCTTTTTTGGACAGGTCCTGAAGGTGAACAGTGAGCTGGAACTAGAATAGAATGAGAGGAAGGAGCAGGTTTGACTATACTTGGGGAATTCACTTTCAGTAATTGCAATGAACTTCCTGACCAAAAAATTATTTTTTAAAAAAATTTACTTTTTTCATAACAATATGTGTGTATAGTTGTGGGGTTTCCCTCACATCTCCAGTATTTTGGGGTTGCAGTACACAGGTGCCTTAAGCTTGTTTAGGTGTTCCTGATGGAATCTAAGGCTTTATTACTTTGGCAATATGAATGTGAAGATTTCAATGGAATAAACCTTGCCCAGATAGTAGTACGAAGGCCCCACAGTTACCTTCCACACTCTGTAACTTTTTGGAGGCCTATTTTGGAGTCAATTTAATTTGTTGTCTGGAATGGACTCTTTCTCCCTGTATGTATGTATGTGTGTGGACATATATATATATACACACACACATATGTATGTATATATGTATGTGTACACACATACACATATATTGATTTTCTTAGTCTAACTAATCTGCTGTATGTATGTGTATATGGACATGAATATATACATGTCCACATACACATATGTGTACACACATGTATACACACTGTGTATATCATGTACAAATATTGACATATAGACATGTGTGTGTATATCTATCTAGATACACATGTGTGTGTGTTTGTGTATGATATGCAGATTAAATCAATTGGATGCCCATATTACTGTGAGTCATAATCAGGGCATTATGTATTCCTCATTGACTATTTTTTCTTCCCTAATTATAAGACCAATTGCTTGTCAGAGATATGAAAGTTCCTGAGTAATTTCAGTAGTCATCAATGGCTTGGTTCAATCAGCAAAATGTCATTTGCAGACCATCTGAAGAAACTCCCCATCTATAAGAAAATTATACTTTCTACAGCCTCTGAAATCTCTTTCTCTATTAGAGGTAAGTAAAATAACAAATTTGGCAGTAAATTCAGTCTTTCACTTCCCCTCCTCTGCCCCAGCCTGTCCATCATCTACAATCTATCAGACACCAGAGTCCAGAGGAGCATATGCCGTTAGGATCCTTCTTCCCAACCTTTTTGTCAACCCTCCCTTCTCTTTCCCCCTTCAGGATATGTGCAAGTCCCCATCCCCATGCAAAGGAATCCAATCCACTTCAACCCTCGGGATCTTTGGATGAACACAGTTGCCAATTATAATTCTTCAAGTGAGGTAGAAAAACTACTGGGCCTTACATCTGCTTTGTCAAGATAATCCAACCTTATTTACCCTCCTGCTCTGTCCTCCAGAAGGTTCCCAGCTCTGTCTTTTTGCTATATATTTAACCACTGAAACTCAAGAAAAATCAGGTCTTTTTGTCTAACTCCAGCTGAACTGTCCTATATGTACTGTTGCACTCGATTACAATTTGAGCTTCTTGAGAGAGTAGGGACTATGTCACTTTTCAATTTATATACTCAATGCTTTGTTCATTTGATAAATAGCAAATTTTCAGTAAATATTAACTCAGTTAATGAACTGTCACCTTGTGCTTTCATGGTACAGTGAGAAAAAAATAACACACGACTGGCTTTAGAGTAAGAGGACCGGTGTTCAAAATCTGCCTCTGGCCCCTTACTACCATGGGCAATTAATGTAAACTCCATTGCCTTCAGTCCTGCAAGATTCCCAATACTGTTATCTCTTTCACATTTTGACTCTCCCCAATGTAGTTTTGAAATATTGTGGGTAGGCATAAGAAATTAAATGGAAATTGGGGGGGAGTTTTGCAGAAGCCTCAGAAGATGCATGAAAACCAATGGACAACACAGAAAAAGTTTTTTTCATGCAGCATTTTTCCTTAACATTGACTTACATATAGCCTACGACCAAATACTTATCCCAATTTTTACAGTAAGGTACTGTAAACACCCCATAAAAAAGAAGACCTTCTGTGGTACAAAAGGAGGGTCAAAAATAATTTTATGTGGACACCCATTGTGTGGAAGGGATAACTGTAGTTCTAGACCCCCAAGCCTATGAACCCACTGGGGGGCCAAGTGGAAATGACATGAGGTCCCAATTGTTTCAATAATGGATCCAGGGATTGATATAAATGTGTAGATGGCAGAATAGCTCCAACAAGAATTTCAGCCACAATATCCACATGGTATATATATATACCCCACCTTGTTTGTGTATATACATACATATATATATACACATATATATATCACATATATACATATATATCACATATATGGAATGTATCTGGTATGTTATAGATCATGGTATATCAATACGTGAAATGTGTTTATATATGTATATTCCATATATATATATGTATATATTGGTATTACTCAGCTAATTATGGTTTTTTAGGAGGGGAAGGGGTTAAGGGAAGGTGTGTTAATGCAGCCTTAAAGGGAATCCTTGTGTCTGAATGTAAGCCTGTGGTGGATAGTGGAGACATGACCAGACTCAGGAATGAAATATCTATATAGATATAGAAAGATATATCTATATAGATATATAATGTGTGTATGTATAAGTATATATGTATGTGTGTGCATCTATCTATCTATCTATCCATCATCTATCTATCTATCTATCTATCTATCTATCTATCTATCTATCTATCTATCTATCTATCTATCTATCTATCCATCCATCCATCCATCCATCCATCCATCCATCCATCCATCCATCCATCCATCCATCTATCCATCTATCCATCTATCTATCTATCTATCTATCTATCTATCTATCTATCTATCTATCTATCTATCTATCTATCTATCTATCTATCTATCTATCTATCTATCTGTATCTATATCTATATCCATAGAAACACTAGATAACTATCTACTAATAGAAAGCTTGCAAACTTCACTGATAGAGGGATCACCCAGGACAATGGAATTACAGATTACTGGTAAAGTATTGGAGTCAGTCAGCCATCAAAAAAGTATTAATTAAGTGCTTAAATTCAGATACAAAGAAAGGCATAAAAGAAGCTCTATCCTCAGGAAACTCACATTCTGTGTGTGTACATGTGTATACACACACATGTGTGTACACATGTGTGTGTATATATTTGTGTACACAGAGTAAATGGAAGGTAATCTCAGAAGGAAGTAACTGGGCAGGGTGGAATAACAAAAGGGTCTTCTAAAAGGTAAAATTGGATCTTAGAATTAAATATAATTAGGGAAGTTAGGAGGGCAGTGGATAGAGTACCAGTAATAGAGTCAAGAAGATTCATCTTCCTGAATCAAAATCTGGCCTTATACACTTACTAGCCGAGTGATCCTGGGCAAGTGAGTTAACTCTGTTTGCCTCAGTTTCCTCATCTGTAAAATGAGCTGGCGAAGAAAATGGCAAACCACTCCATTATCTTTGCCAAGAAAACTCCACATGGGGTCACGAAAATCAGACATAACTGTAATGACTGAACAACCCATTGATAGAAATTCCCAAATAAAAACAAGCCAGAAGACAATTAGTAGGGTTTTTGCACTAATAGGGAGCCTAAAATACACATCCTCTATGGTTCTTTCCAAATTCATGATTCTATATTTCTACATGAATAAAGCACGTAAAGTATAGGTGAATGAATGAAATTAATAACACTGACACATTGCTAATGCCCTTTCAATTTCTGGTTATTCAAATGGAACTATTTTTTTAATGTCTTTTTTTTTTTTTTGGTAAGGCAGTTGGGGTCAGATGACTTGCCCAGAGTCACACAGCTATTAAGTTTTAAGTGTGTGAGGCTGGATTTGAACTCAGGACCTCCTGACTCTAGGGCCAGTGTTCTATCCACTGAGCTACCTAGCTGCCTCTCAAATGGAACTATTAATAGAACTCTAATTCATAAAGGACTGTCTAAATTGCTTGGGCCTGAAAGTTGGTTATATGGAATAGTAGAAATTTACTAGAGTACTGAAACCTTTCAGCACCTTATTTAAAAAGAGAAGTAGTGTAAAACAGTAGATTCAGAGTGATCAGAACTGGCTTCAAATTCTATCAGGCCTTAGAGGAATCATTTCCCCTCTTTGGTCTTTCATCTGCTCATCTATTAAATGAGGAGACTTGAATGAAATGATCTCCAGGTTCCATGATCCTACCCTTGACTTACTTTGTTTCGGCCATCTTTGGCATTAGGGCTATAGCCAGATGAACAATGGAATTTGTATTCTTTCCCACATGTGGGTGCTTGGACTATCACTACCATTTCGACTATTGCTTCAGATCCTGCTATTTCCTAGGATCCACCTTTCCTAGCCTCAAGAATCTTTATGTTATCTCTATGTTTTAATGCAAGAAATGATCTCTGAATTTAAGAAGAAAAAACAAATGGAAAAGAAGGTATGTATGATGGGACTGCAATAAATTGGACATAATGATGCACTAATGGGCCTATGAATTTGTCCCGTCATTCTGGAAAGCAATTTACAACTATACTTTAAAAGTTACTATGGTATGTATGCCCTTTGACCCAGGGATCCCACTACTAAGCTAGTACCCATAGGAGACCAAAGAAAGAGGAAAAAGACCCATGTGTACAAGAAAATTTGTATTAGCAAAGAACTGAACATTTCTAAAATGCCTATCCATTTTAGGAAATGGCTCAACAAATTATCATATGTAATATCATAGAACACTATTGTGGCATAAAAATGATGAAAGGGATATTTCAGAGGAATCTGGAGAGAATTGTATTAACTGGTGCAAAGCAAAGTGGGCAGAACACTATTTACAGTAAAAACACTAAAACAAAGACAACTTTGCAAGTCTTAAGAACTCTGATAACACAAATACCAATTATTATTCCAGAGTTTGGATAATGAAGAAAGCATGCTACCTATCTCCTGACTGAGAAGTGATGGATTCAGAGTACAGAATGAGATACTTTTTTTTTTTACATTGACAATGTAGGATAAATAAAATAAATATTTTGCTTGACTATGCATATTTGTTATAAGGATTTTTTCTTTTATTTCCCTATGGTGGTAGATGGATATAAAAAAAATTTATTTTTATTTATTGAAAAAAAATTAACAAAATAGGTCTATAGCACTAGAACTACTGGTAACCAAGGAGACAGAAGGTAGGGAAAACATCACTGTCACTTCTCCAGTTCCAGGCTAAGTCTAGCATTCCTAGGCCCTTACCCATCTCTGTCATCCCCAAACTCAAGTCTATGACAAAATGCTTTAGAAATGCACTGTCTGGCTCTTGAGCACCTTTGTAATGCAGGTTAAATCTATTTAGTCTTGTATGTATACAAAGCCTCACTATTTTATTACTTACCCAGAATGCTCTCCTTCCTAACCCTTCCCTTTTAGAATCTCTGGAGACCTTTAAGACTTAGCTCAAATCCCACTTTGCTCACCCATTAACTTTCTGCTCTGAGAGTATCTGCCATTTACTCTCCACTTTTCTTATATGCACTGATTTATGTATATATCATGTCTCCCATTAAAATGTAAGCTCCTTGATGACAGGGACTTTTTGCTTTTTCTTTATGTCTATAGTGTTTTGTTCCATGTCTAGTATAGAATTAATGGTTATGGATTGATTGCTTCATTAATAAACTGTCTTTTCCTAAAGGGTTTCAACTAAAAGATGGAAATGGACTGGTGGGGGCTTTGTTTACCTTTTATTTCAAAGTGTTGACAGCAGTAAAATTAAAAAAAAAATCTTTGAAAACTTTAACAAAGATATGTTCTCATTTCATGAGTAGGGAGGAGATAGTAGGCTGCTCTAATATAAAGGAGTGAGTAAAGAGAATTTTGCTTCAAGTAATAGTTGGTGGCATTGGGAAATAGATGAGGAAATAACTGAGACACTCAGAAGAAAAAAAAAATGGGGGACAAGCAAGTAAGGCCTGAACTGAGATTTTCTTTCAGACCTTCTATTACTAGCAGTCATTTTTGGAGACAGTTCAGTGACCTTGGGTGAGTAATTTCTATTGTCTGGGCTTTAGTTTCCTTCTCTGTAAATTAAGGTATACTGCAGTCTTGCAGTCCATGGAATTTCTGACCTACCATTAGTTTGCAACTGGGTGATTACTGTCTTATACTGCCTGAGAGGTATTATGAACATGCTTCTAGTCTGTATGCATTGTTTGTTGAAATTCTGAATGCATTTCTCTCTAGTGATCTAAGCGCATTATTTCTAAAGAAGATGCATTCTGGATTCCAAATAAATGTCCTACAAAGGAATTCTTAGTATAGGACTTGTCCCAAAGTTGAAGACTCCTTTTACAAAAGTTTCTTTCTTTCTTCCTTTCTTCCTTTCTTCCTTTCTTCCTTTCTTCCTTTCTTTCTTCCTTTCTTTCTTCCTTTCTTTCTTCCTTTCTTTCTTTCTTTCTTTCTTTCTTTCTTTCTTTCTTTCTTTCTTTCTTTCTTTCTTTCTTTCTTTCTTTCTTTCTTTCTTTCTTTCTTTCTTTCTTTCTTTCTTTCTTTCTTTCTTTCTTTCTTTCTTTCTTTTTCCCCTCCAGTAGAATTGATCATAGACCAAGCAGACGAAATCTCCTGTTAGTAGGATTCAACTGGTACACGGAATCTATTTCTGTGGTTTGAAAAAGGAAAAAAAAAATCTTTCATTTTAGAGATGCCAAATGCTTCTTTCAAAGATACTAAATATTTCTTTGCAATCAACATCTTGTAACAGGAAGTGAACCAAACATTTTCCAAAGTCCCCATCTGAGATCACATTGAAATTGAGAGCAATTTTCTGGACAACAGAATTTTTCATAAACTGATGAAAATACTAATAATTTACGTCTATTTAGTTCATAATCCCAGGTAAAGAAAACTCTACTGTAGATGGCAACTTGTGGGGGGGGGTACAAAAGGAGGCTGCTTTTGTGTTTTATTTGTGTTGTTTTCCTGCCTAAACATTTAGGAATAACAAGCCCTATTCTACACATGTGGGATCATGGGAGAATGAATGGACTGAGAAAAGAGCTAGTGAGTTCAATTTTTGTTTATGTCACTTCTTGCCCATCCTGGAGCTGCTCAGCCTATTTCCTCTGTGCTAATAACATTTGTACTACAGACACAACTGGATAGCTGTGAGAATCACAAGACTCCATGTATGAGTTGTGCTACTATATGGATTTGGAGGCAAAAGACTCATTTATTATTTGTTTTACCTAGAAAAGTACAATAGAAGAAAAAAAAAGGTGTTTGCATTCGGAGTCAGAGAAGCAGGTTTTGAATATTTCCTTGATACTTACTTCCTGTGTGACCTTAGAAATGTCTCCAAACCTCACAGGGCCGGACTTTCCTCATTTGTAAAATAAAGGCGTTGGACCACATGGTTTCAGAAGTCCCTTCTAAATCTTGAGGTACTAACCTATGACCTCTCAGGACCTCACTTTACTCATCTATAAAACACGAAGGTTGGATTAGATGATCTTTATGGTCTATGATCGTATCATTCAGCTAAGGTAGGTAATTACAGGGATTGTTACCCCCATTTTGCAGATGAGGAAATGGAGGCTCTGATGATATTATTAAGTGATTTACCCAAGGCCACATAGCTAATAAGGGTCAGAATTGAGTTTGTAACCCAGGTCATCTGACTCCATGTCACTTCTTCCTACTATAAAATATAGCAAGAGCACTCCACTTGAATGCCCACAGAACACTTTTATTTCCCCAGTGCTTCTCTATTGATTTTGTCATTGTTTCCACAAGGCCCCTGATTTCATCAGGGGCTGGAACTTCCTCAAGGGATGTAGATTAGGCACTCCACTATGTTAGAGAGGCTCTGGGAGCACTGACAGGTTAAGTGCCTTGATCATGATCCCACAGCCAGCATATGCCAGAAATGGGACTTGAATTAAAATCTCCATTTTCAAAGCAAAGCCTCTATCTATTATGGCACCCCATTTCTCACATGTAGACAATATCCCTGTATTTATATAGCACTTTAAACATTTTAAAATTTTGCAAAGCACTTTACAAATATCTCATTTTCTTATCCTCATAACCACCCTGAAAGTTAGTTTCTATTCTCTCTAGTTTTTACAGATGGGGAGAATGAGGTAGACAAAGTTTAAGCGATTTATCCAAGATCACACAGCTAGCATCTGAGGCCAAATTTGAACTCAGGTCTTCCTGATTTCACCTCTCTATCTTCTGTTCTACCCTATAGGAATGAACCCTGTTCCAACAAGTTAGGTAGTTATCATTATTCCCATTTCCTGAAAGAGGAAAATGAAGATCTGAATGTTCCTAATGACTTTTTCAAGGATCATTTAGTGAATACACAAATAGGTTGCTTCTATGAGTCAAGCGTGTATTCTTGGCTATATCTCCTAGCCCCTCCTTTACCAGATAATGCAAATGGAGTCTAAGGAGGTTACATGAGCTTCCCAAGGTCACGCAGATAAGATCATCAAATCAGATTTATAATGGAAGAGGAACTTAGTGATCATCTAATAAAACCTCCTTGTTTTATAGATGAAGAGACTGATGATGGCCACAGAGGAAATGACTTTCCCATAGAAGTACTAAGTACCAGAGCTCTGAGACTGGAATCCAGGTTCTTTGACTACATTTTTTTCCATACCCCAAAGTATAAATTATAAACCTCTATACAGGTGAGTAATGATTATGACAATTTGTTTATATTTATGAGCACATACAATGACCATCCCTAAAATATGCCTATCAGTATTATAATTTTAAAAAAGCTAAGTTTAGAAAATCACAGTTTATTTTTTTTTAACTATTTCACTTTATTAGTATCTCAGAAAATTAGGACATGTGTCCTTTTATGTCTCATAGTGCTTGTCTGTAACATTGAGTCAAACATAAAACCAACCTAAATTTCTAATTTATATAGTATAGTCACAAATCCAACTGATGGCTGCTCTCTTGGTAATTTAAATGAATTGGAAGTGGGAGAATGGAAGAGGGATCATAAGATCCTAGTTGCAGAGCTGGAAAGAAGCAGAGGATAAAGTCATTTTGTAATAAGGCCAAAGAAAGGAGAATATGTCTGAATTTTTTGAGGTATGCATTCATCATTATGTCATGCTTGATTTTAACTTCAAGGTCAAAATATGTACTGGTGCATATATGAGTTTTGACAAGTTTGCGTCTGCCTATTTCTATTTGTTGGTTTAAAAAAGCACTTTTTCTGAAAACCCATATATATATATGTATATTTTTACATATATTATTGTACACATACTATATACATATACTACATGTAAAGGGGATAAAATTCTAGCTAGTCTGTCTAAAATATCTAATGAGCGATCGCCAATAAATTATAAGCTTTAGCAAGAGTTAGACTTTAAAGCATTAATTAAGGAGAATAAGAATTGGTAAAGAGAGAGAGAGAGGCCTAGATTCATCTATCTATCTCAGGGAGCTACAGTTCTCCTGCTCTGCTCTGCGCGAGAGTCCTGGCAAAAGAGAGCGAGAGCTCCAGCCTCGCCCTCTCTTCCTCCCACAAGCAAACTTCACTTCCTGATGCCAAAGAGCTGCATGTCTTGCCTTCAGATGCCTTCTTCTCATGGTGGAGCTTTGCTACAGTAAGTCTCCAGCAGGTGGCATCATTCCAATCGTTACATACATATATAGTTCCCAGTTTCACTACTTTGCTAAAAAAATTCATAACAGGCCCAACTTTCACTAACTCCTGCTCTATATTTGACTAGTGAATGAATGACTGATGGGATAAAGAAGCAGTTATTATGAACTAACTAAGTGATCTGTACTAGGGATACTGGTATAAAAGCTGTGCTGTCAAGGAGATTGCATTTTTGTAGGAGAGACAGGCTATCTAAAGAGGGGTTTTCTGGGAGGGTTTTGTAGTTTGGGAGTCACAGGGATGGTCAGTGGTGCCACAGAGACAGGACTGTGTACTATACCTGTGATTTCATTGGTAAAGGAAATTCTCTCTAGCAGTGCAGAGGAAGACCATCTATGCCAACTTAAAGTCTCAGAGATTGGACTGGAGGACTGAAAGGTTTAGTGATTTGTCCAGGGGTCTCACAGCCAGTCGTTGTCAGACATGGAGTTTGAACTCAAGTCATCCTAGCTTCAAGGCTCTCTCTCTAGGTAATAGGTTATGCTGCATCATACTTGACACGCCCTTTCTGGAATCAGTGGTCAAAACAAGGGATCTGTTTATTCTTTGCAGAGCAAAGGGTAGAAGGTGGGATAGATGGGTGAGAGAGGATCTGTGTGAGGGCAGCATGCCAAGTTGACCAATGTGAAGCAAGGGTAGATTTAGCAATTGAAACTCTCATGATCACCCATATTTCCCTTGAGATTTCCTGCCCAGTGGTTTGTGAAAAACAGCACATTTACTCCTATTTCCAAGAAATGATTGTCATGTCCTACTCTCTGTGGTGTCAATTTTAGGTTGGTTGTAACAATTAGGCTCATTTGGAAAATAGCCTTTTCATTCAGAACAACAACCAAAAAAGGAAGCTGCAAAGACTACCCATCCTTGCTGAATTGATTGTCTTCTAGTACTTCATATTATCTTTGAGAAAAATATATTCGTTTGTCTTAATGCAATAGAGACTACAAATAGAACGATTAATTTATCACAATTATAATATAGTAGAGGTGGAACTGGACATTGGTTCTCCTAGCTAAGGGACACGCAGCTTGTTGTGCTAACACAGGAATCTCCTGATTAGCATGTCAGCTTCAATGCAGGAAGGAGGGGGTTGGCAAGTCCAGCAAATTAGAGATTCTCCTGATCAAACCTATTACAATTTCCTATTTTTAATTGTACTTTTCATTTATTGCAGGATAGAATTTGAGAGGTCAGCTCTTCTATCTCCTGTGTGAAAGTGAAATTATCATTCTATTGCATATATACATACACACATGTACATGCATATCAACATATCCCATTAAAAATAAAAACAAACAACAAGCCTCTGGAACAAGACATTCATAATCTACATCCATATACAAGATTCTAGGAGACTTTTCCTTATGGTTAACTCAAATCCCTCATGCTTCCATTTAATCCAATTTCTCCTGGTTCATTTCTTAGTGGAGATAGAGGACAGCTGGTTACTATTCTCCACATAAGGCTCTTGACAACTCTTGACTGTTACTAAATCAAACCTGAGTTTTTTCTTCTCCAAGCTGAATGATCCTAGTTCCTTTAACTTTACTTTAGACCAAAGCCTATAATGGTTTTATTTTTGTAACCCCAGTGCCTAACATATATACTAGCACAATTAGGCATTGCATAAATGTTTGTTCTTGTTATTAGTTCTTACTTTTCAGTACCCCATTGTTCGCCGTGAAACAAAAATGTTTAAGGATATAAGACTTCAAAATTATGTCTATTTTTATCACGAATATTTTCTCAAATTTATTTTTCAAACATGGTATTTTAAAAACATACTTATATAATTTTAAGTCAGAGATTTTAAGAATTAGAAGATTATTTGGGAAAAGTGACTATTCAAGGTCATAATGGAAAGGGTAACATACCTGCAAAACAACAAGCAATTTCATGTTGCTAATATAGGATTGAAAAGTTCTGAAACTATACTTCTATGAGCATCATCTCTCTATTTTGTATTGATCGTCATTTTTTACTATTATATCTCATAGTATAACTCCCATGTTTAGGAAATCTTCTTTATTTATATATCTTTCTCCTCAGATTGATGCTTGTCTTGAGAGAAATCATTGTATAAGACTAGATGTTAAAACAACAACCACCACCACCTACCATTCCAGTTCATTTTTAACAAAATCATCCAGGAAAGTATACTAATTCAATGCATTTAATAAATGAAGTGTCTCAAAGCTTGGCATAAGATAGAAACAATTTTGGAGGATCTTTTCCCCCCAGGCAACAGCCATAAAATGTTTGTGATTTACAAAAATGATTTTCAGATAATTAGAACCAAGTTGTTTATAAGCATAGTTGCCCTCAGTCCAGACAAACAGTTTATTTTCCTATAACTTTTAATATTTTCAATAATCATGGGTTATAACTGACAAATATTTTACAATATATGGTTGTGCACATTTGCAATTGAAACTGTACCCTGGACAACCTGCTGTTTTTCATACCCAACTGTGGGAAAGTTTGATAAAACAAACTCCAATGCTTGCAACTTAAAAGCTTACCCCACCCCCCAAACACCTTCCCCCCCACGCCCAGCATGTTGACCTTGGTCGGGTCTGTTCTCTTCTGATTGTTTGGAAATGCGTTCCCCTTCATGGATGATGATTTCTTATTAAATTATTTATTGATGTGGCTGACACATGTTGAATAGATTCATTAAATTTCACAAGTTGTTGGAGTCTCTAGTTCACTGGAAAAAAATCCTCTTTAGACTCTTTAAAGGACAAAAAGCGTCATGTTTTTTGAACCTTTTTAAAGCATTTAATAAAGCATGAAAAGATATGACATCAATCCTGCTAAAACACAAGGGAAAATGAATGATGTTACTGTAAATCTTTACATCAATCACACCCAATACTTGGGAAAAACAATATAGTTTTGTTTGCATTTCACAAGTGACAAACAACTCTTGTGACTGGCTTAACATAGTCACTTTCCATTAGTCAAGTCCAGAAGCAAGTCAGAATTGAAATGTGGCCCTTTGTTGCTAGGCAGCCGAATTGTCTTGACATGGTGGTTAGTTTCCTTTTCACTGAATGACAACAGTGAGAAGAAAGAAGTTTTGAAAAACTTGATAATGGTTTTCAAAGAAGGAGGATAATTGGTGGTGCTCTGGTGCAGCACTGTGTGGAAACTTTCAGGCTTCAGTGAGAGAAGACTGTCACTAAAAATTTAAACTCTTGTACACAAACGTGACCCAGAGTCTTCTCCAGGTTTCAGCAGTCCCTTTTACAGAACTCTCCTCTGAGCCCAAGGGGTGCTGGGATGAAAGCATGAAGACAGATGGGTAAAGCCCCAAAGGAAGAAAAGAATCAATAGTTGTGATTTAATCCATCGGTGAAAGGGAGGAATTAAGTAAAATCTTTAAAATGGAGAATGTGTAAAAGACCTTTTGAGAGCACCTATAACAAAAATATTTTAATTGCACAGTTGTTGCCCGCATTTGGATGCAAAACTAAAGAATGGTCCAGGC
>NC_057863.1:49052856-49057856 GCF_019393635.1 Dromiciops gliroides
ATCCCCAAGAATCATGGTTATTTACTTAGTTAAGAATAAAAACACTATTGGCTTTGCTAAATAGGATCTGGTTCTATTTTGTAGATGTTGGGATGGCAAGAGGTTCAAGGGTTAAAGAGGACTGTCTGAGCTACAAGAACTGGAAATCAGGAGCTTTTACCACATTTTTACATTTTTTTTTGTACCATTGGGGCCTACACAATCAAACTTTATGCTTTATTAAAGTCTACCTTATTAAAAATGTATATTCGGAATTAAGAAGTACTTCTTAAAGGGCAAATAATATCAAGACATGGTGTGTATGTAATTAAAACAGAATGAAAAATGAAACTGACCCATGTAAACCATATCTACAAGAAATGAAGTTAAAGGATTTCACTAGGGAACTGTTCATTGGTGGTGGAGGGATTTCCTGTGTGTGTGTTTTATTTTAATAATAAAAAACCCCACTCTACCAGTACCAAATGAACCTCAAAAAGTAATTTGACTAGAAGAATGCAGATTAAACCTCTGTTTTTTCAGGTAATGGTTGCAGAGGGTGATAGGTAAGGTAGCTTACAAAAGGGTAAGTCTGCCTGTCTGCCTGTCTTCATAGGCATCCCATGATCTTTGTATTCCAGTTGCTGTGTTCAGTAAGAAAAACAAACAAACAAACAGAAACCCCATAAAACAACTTGGAATAAACAGGAAGAGTCTAAGGCAAACACACTATTTTCTGAAAGCAACCCTTAGTTAATCTTATTCAATGCTTCCACACTTCCTCTCTATTATCGGCCCGTCTCCATTGGAAATATTTTTCTTATTAAAAGAATTTCTTAAAATTTCTTACAAAAAAGCCTTGTAAACTTTATAAGATTCAAAGCAAGATATATTGTTTGCTATAACACATTTCATTATGACACATTACATTGCAATACTTTATACGCAGCTATGTTAAATTTTGTTATAATACATTATGTTATACATAAACATACATATATTCAATATTATGCTGTTGACATATATTTCAGCATATATGAACTCCCCTAATTTCCCCTCTTCCACCTTTTGTCACTTAGGAATAATATATTTAATGACAATCAAACATATAGTAACCATCCTACCCGACACCCCATACCAATCACCGAACCTCACTTTGAATTCTCAGATTCTTTTTCGCTATTTGTCTTAGAGTCAAACAAGTAACAGATGGAAGAATGTTAATAATATTTTTATACTTTCAGAATGATCTAAAATTTATAAAATGAACTTTAAGCAGAACTTGCTTAGAATAGAAAAATATGAAATATATAATTGTGCAGAAATCATATATTTCAAATGGCCTATTAATAAAAGAAACCTGTCAGTTACAATCAAAATCCTGTCTGTTTCAATGAATTTTTTTGCGGAAGATTGTGGTTTTGAATTTATAATGGTTAGCATGTGTATGTAATTCTACACTTCCACTTATATTATTGGCCCACCTCTCAAATATTTTTTCTTTTCAGGTGCAGATATTCCATAATTATTTGCCATCAATTAAGTAGGCAAGGCAGTATAATGGTATTCTTTAAAGATGATAAATTGGAGAATCTTTAACTATGTCACTGAATTAAAGGTAGGATGCATATTCCTTTAGTTATGCCTTCATATAACAAACTTATTTGAATATACAGATTTGAGGGCTTCAATATCTACACTACAATATGCCATTTAAAGCTACTTTGGAAACATTTTCATTTTGTTCCAATGGCTTCTAACAAACATTTAAATAAAGCTTTAACCAAACCCAGATTGCAAAAATAGCTGGACTGGTCATTCCAAATGTTCTGCCTTAAATTTGTATAATGAGATTAAATTCTGATTAACACAGATATAGTCAAATTCTATAGAAAACCAGGATAAAAATCGATATCATTTCAATGAATCACAATGTAAAAAAAAATCCATTTCAGTTCCATTTGCATCTGCTGTTATCACTTCAAGAGGGTGTTACACCAAGTATTTACAAGCAAAAGTCACACACGGACACTCACATACCCCTAACCTCTCCCCCAACTGTCACTCAAACACAAAGGGCTCTCTGCTCTATGTTGTTACAGGTAACTTCAAAATTCTTCCATAACTAGTAAAAACCATTTTTGCAAAGCTACAAGGCTTTTGATTAACTAAAAGGTATCTCCCATTTTTAAATCCACCTGACTTTTTGTCCTCATCCTCTGCTCCCGTCCCCACCATAGACCATCATAAAGTAAAAAACGACAACATTTTCCTTTTCATTTTGGAAACCAGCAAACAAACAAGTATGTCACAGGTGTACACACAAACTGGGGCTATTCCCTGAAGTAAACAACACAACAGAATGCTAACAAACTGAATAGAAGTGTGGGCTAAGAGGAATGTCCAAACTCGGTACTGGTAGGCATTGTTTTTGACTGGTTTAGCTCTTCAAAGAGAAAAAGTAGTTTAAATATTCTTCAGACACATTTTAATTGGTTTGTCTAGGGTTAAAAAACCCATTTCGAAGTATCCTCTCAGTCAGCATCTTCCACTAGAACGACTTCTTGGAAAAAGAGATTTCCTAGCTGCCACACATGTATTTCCTATGGTCTGCAAAGACAAAGCAATCCCTAGTCCTTTATATGTGAAAATACTTGATCAGAATCATTTAGGAAGACCCATCTTATCAAAGATTAAGACATAGATATAGATGAAGAGCATGCCTGGTTTAAAAAATTCCAGTGTAGCCAGTATTTCTAAATCAGGTGTGAATATACATGTAGATATATTTGTGTTTATATATAATGGCATCTATTTATATAGAACATCCATGTTGATTATGTATATACGCTATACATATTTCTATCTTTGTAGATGTGGAAAGAGGATATGCATATATGTGTATGTGTGTATGTGTACGGTGTGACTAATGGGGTGCTGTTTATCTCACCATATCTTACCACTCTATCCCTTTGGATAATAATCACAGGACCCAGATGCTAAGGGTAAGTGATATTTTCCCACAAGCGGCTTCTGGCTTCTTGGCAGACTTTAGAGGCAGTTGTGTTGGCAGCTCTGGGGCCGCCTCTGGCTCTGTTATGTGGCTTTGCTCTTGATGGGCCGCCCTGTCTTCCTGGACGCCATTTCCCTCTGTTAGCCCTTGGGTTCTGTAAAACTCTATTCTGTGCAAAATCCCTTGTGTAATCTCTGGATGAACTCTCCTAAAGACAGAACAGAGTTGTTGATATTATTGGTGTTTTCTTTTCTTTTCTCTTTGCCTATTATAAGGATCAGCTCAATCGCTAGCTCAGGTACTGGTTGGGGAGGGGTGGGGGAGAGAGACAATAAACAAACCCAACTTTTCGCAGCCTCTACTTCTCTGCTTGGGTGCATCCTGACCACATTTTTTTTTGTCCAAGTTAATTGTCAGGATTCTGGCCAAATGATTTTGTATAAATTTTGTGCCCTGTGGTTTTTATGATGGGCTTTTGTGCTTAAAATAATCCCTTTGTTTCTGGGTATTCATTATCTTGAGTCATTTTCCTTTGATCATGTGTTAGCCTACAAAATGACAATAATCATTATTATTATAATTTAATCTCTAGTAAGGAATATGCAAGGAAGCAAATGTGTCATATCACAATGCTAAGGGTAGTCAATATACTATTCCATGAAGTAAAAAAGGTGTGCTTTTGAGATTGATGCAAATACAATAATTCATTTACTGCATTCCTGGAATCCAAGTGACCTTTTAAAACATGTGCTTATTTTACACAAACAAAGCTATCCAGAGGAGCCAAAGGTGGTTCAGAGACATCAACACAATTGCCTAATGAATAATTAGCCATATTCCAACGTACTTCCTACACTAAAGGGAATATCCAAAGTACCATATTAAAAACAAATACCTCCCTCCACTAACCTTTGGGCCAGTTCTCATTGTATGCTTGGTCAAACTTACTACATAAGGAGAACTTCAGAAGACCACAGAGGCATGCAAAGTGTCATGTTAGTGAGAATCTGGAATTTTCCAAAAGGAAAAAAAAAAGAACTTAAAAGAGAGAATTATAAATCTTTCTCATTTTGAAAAGAAAAAGTCAACTCTAATTCCACCTGGACTAACAGGGTTTTGATTTTTTTTTTCTCATCCTGCCTCTTATCCCGCGAGCCTGAATTAACTCCAAGATTATTAATCCTTCAGTTTACATTTTAACAGGAAAATAGTATACCTGTCAAAGGATTTCCACAGAACTACAAGAGACATGATCCCTGTGTTACCTGGGCCTCCCAATGATTTCTATGTCAGCTCCTTGGGGTTTTTTTTCCATGTAGTTTCCAATTTGCCAGACACTAGAAATCCTCTGCTGTATTTTTTGAAGTATGTTTTGTAAATTTGTCATTCCAGAATTCAGCAGTGGGCTTTCACTAAAGGCTCAATTATCAATCAAGAGCATCCCAGTATTTGGTAGTAGTAGCATCCCGGTGTTCCAAAGTCCCGTGGAATTTTGTTTTGTTTTATTTTAACAGCACACAGGGAGCCTCCTGCGATAAAAGAGTTCACTTTCTTATTGTACCTTGATGTTTGTAATTCTAACTCAGTCAGGAAATTATCACATTCCATTCATTCCTCTCAGAAATGTGATAAATCCATGTTCTGGAATAGCATTTAGGACTACATTAACCCTATAGGCCGGAAGGACTGTTGGAAATCGGGTTTGCTCCAAAATAATTTTCCTTTTGTCTTTGGAGGAAAAATATTTATATCGACTCATTTTAAAAAAATATCATGACTTATTAACAACCATTTACAATGCTTTTCTTATAATGCTTTTCTCCCCCACTCCCGAGGAATTTACTACTCCTATATTAAAAATCTTTCCTCATTCTAGGATTATAAATGGATGTCGATGCAAAATAATTAGTTGTAAAATTTGTCACCATTTTTGTTTGTTAAAATACACATACATACATATATACATATAAAATATGTATATATATATATGTAAACATATAAATATCAA